>NC_091434.1:125954687-126115135 GCF_964237555.1 Oryctolagus cuniculus
TATTAAAAATATGTAATCAAAGATACATTTTGCAATAATATATAACAAAAATACATATTAGGCATATTTAAAGGATTGACTATACAGATAAGTAGAGTGATAATGTAGCATTAGGCTAAAAAGCAATAAAGAATTAATTTTTTAGTGATTCTTATAATCTATGCAACCAAATGCAATTTCAAAATTACAAGTCTTTTACTTGTGTTTCTTCAGAGAAAAGATAATGTCACAGTAGAACCAAAAAATCCTCTCTGTGAGCATTCAGTAATCAGACTACTTTCTCCTTAACATTGAGCTGACCTGTACTAAGTGTCCAATAAGAAGTTCTTACAGGGAGTATAGCTTTACCCAGGCTGCCTTCTTCCTCAGTGTCCCTGTAAATTTCCCTACCAGCTGTGGTTTTCAAATAGCCTTTCTGACCTCCTTCCATCCTTATTTTCACCCTCTCCACCATTGTAAAAGTTTGAGTCAATTTAACAATACAGGAGCCAAGTTGGAGGGTGGAGGAAGGGAAAGACCTATTGCAAGACAAACCTGGGTTCCGTTTAGGATCTCAAGGGAGACAGCTAGGAACAACCTCCCCATAAACACTCAGGCTGGTATCAAGTGTCCCAGGAGGCTGTGTGGATTCCCACAACCTTGCCTGCACACAGAGTACGATTCAGTCCCTAGCAGAAATAACCTAAAAAGACAGGTCAAAAACAGGGCGATCTGGCTCTTAAAATCAATCCTTAAAAAAAAAAAAAAATCTGAATTTTTTTGTATGGTCAACTAGTTATAAAACTGTTATTATTATAGAGGAAATTATCTATCAAAATAAAAGGGATTGTTTTGACTTAGATATTCAATGCCCATTTTGGGACAAAGAGTTTTCAGCAAAGCTTACCTTCAATTGAATAAGCACTGTCTAAAGGCTGTCCATTCTCCTTTAGTTATACATGTTGACCAAAAATTCAATTTTAGAGGCCCTGAGATGAAAATGGAAGATCCTTGAATATGGAGGTAAATATTCTAGTAACTGTAAAGGAATAACCCAATTATAAAAGATAGTACTGGTATGTAGTTTATGTGGAAGAGCCATGGAAATTTGCTTTCATTATGTACATTAATCTAACCATCATTTGCTTTTATAAAATCAATTCATGAAACTGTGTAATTGGAATGTGGAACCCAACCAAAAGTGAGCCTATGTCTCTGGTCAACTTCCCTTTCAAGATACCATCTTGTCCTTTCTTATTCCTTTCATTGTAGCTCAATGGAATATCTGTCATGAAGCATTGTTGTTTAGAGGCATTGGTGGAAACAGTTTATATGTTAAAAAGCAGCATTCCCTGTGTATCAGTTTCTTTACTTGGAAGGATCATTGAACTCTACCATGTACTCTGCCATACCTAGCATATTACTATGTAGTCATATAAATGTGAAATGAATTAAAACCAGTAAGACCACAAGACTTGTAACTTCTACTCTGTAGCATGTCCAACACTCAAGAAAAAGCCTTCCTATTGTATGTTTTTTTGTTTTTTTTTGTTTTGACAGGCAGAGTGGACAGTGAGAGAAAGAGAGAGAGAGAAAGGTCTTCCTTTTGCCATTGATTCACCCTCCAATGGCCGCCGCGGCCAGAGCGCTGCGGCCGGCGCACCCGCGCTGATCCAAAGGCAGGATCCAGGTGCTTATCCTGGTCTCCCATGGAGTGCAGGGCCCAAGGACTTGGGCCATCCTCCACTGCCCTCCCGGGCCACAGCAGAGAGCTGGCCTGGAAGAGGGGCAACCAGGACAGAATCCGGCACCCTGACCGGGACTAGAACCCGGTATGCCGGTGCCGCAAGGCAGAGGATTAGTCTATTGAGCCATGGCTCCGGCCCTATTGTAGGTTAAAGGGATATTGAAAATACTTTAACAGAAAAGGAAATAAAATAGACAGTTATAGGAGATGCTAAAAATATTCTTAACGTTATCTCCCCAGCTTTTTCTATAGTTCTTCACTTCCCTTTGTGAAAACATCTGAAGTCATACTTACTTTTCATGATGGCTTAAATGAATTTCATTTAACACATTTCTCTCCTCAAATGGAAGACCCTTAGTAGATTGAGCATAGCAGGTATGTGAAAATGAAATAACTTCACTGAAGGACTTCCCTGAGTAGCAGATAAATAAAAGTTTGGATTGAGATTGTGAATAACCTGAACCTTTATTTGGTTAAAAAAAAAAATGGGGGCCCAGTGAAAGATAATTTATTAGAAAATTAGATGCAGGAGAAATAAAACAGAAGAGCATTTTAGTAACCATAATTTTAGTAATCATAGTGTTATGTGATATGAAACTCTTGGTCTGGAAGAAGTCAAGGAAACCATAACATCTACTTCTGCCACTTTCTACCTATGCAACATCTGACTAATTATGTAAACCCTTTAAGTTTTAATGTTTTCCTTGCAAAACTGACATATGAGGATACTCCAAAAATTTGTGTATGAACAGAAATAAAAGATAACTGTATTTTGGTACCAAAACTGTGAATTCCATGTAATTTTTCACAACTTATACTTTCCAGGAACTTTTTGAACACTCTTTGTGTAGACTGATTGCAAAATCCTTTTCATCAGTATAAACTTATCTTTGAATTTTATAAAGTTTCTTTTCATGAACATTATAAAGTATCCACATATTTATAATAGCCTCTCAGGGTTGTAAGGATTGGCATATTGCTGCACACATGGAAATTTTTTAAAACTGTAGGACAGTATTGGAGAGCATTGGTGTTCAAGGTGTAAGCTGAGTTTAAAAGGGTGAGGCATTGCAATCAGGGAGAACACATGGCCTGAGCACAGCTTCACTCTTCATCCTAATGATTTCATGGTTTGGGGCTCGACATGGAGCTTTCTCCAGTTGAATCTGAGCCAGTGTACATAACTCATTTGAATGAGATGAGTAAGCCGTATTAATGACTGTTTTGTGTCATCAACAACTGTGCACTCATATTCATGTGTGCCTCCTGGAAAAAAAAAAATGAGTGTGCTTTTGAGTGGTTGAAATTTTGTGACAGAATTTGGAATCATAGTTAGTTTGGATAGTGCTGAGAATGTCAGCCAAATAAACTGCAAGCAAGTGTTCTACCTAGGAAATAGCAGCATGTGCCAAAAACGGTACATCTGCTAATGCAATGAGGATGCTAATAAAAATCGTTAAAATTTGTGAGGATTTTGGAATGTCAAATGATACATCTCTAAAGAGGCAGAATTCTCCTCTCTATTGCAGCAGCATCTGCTGTTCACATACACTTACCACACCCCAAGCTCGTTGCGTATATGGCATCCTATCATCTAACAACCTCTGCGTGGGACAGGTGTTATCCTCCTACTGATGCCTAGGAAATGAACTCAAAAGATGAGCATTTTTGTTGAAGGTTGTATAACCATTTTTTTTTAAAGATGTATGCTATTTATTTCAATGTGGGCAGTAGAGGGGAGAGAGAACCTTTCATCCACTGGTTCACACTAGTTCACTCCCCAAATGACTTCCACTGCCTGGGCTCAGTCAAACCAAAGCCAGGAGTTTGGAACTCCATCTTGGTCTCCTTCTTGGGTGGCAGAGACCCACGCAGTTGGGTGATTATTTGCTTCTTTCCCATGTGCATTAGCAGGGAGCTGGATCAGAAACAGAGTATCTGGGACTCACACTGGTGCTCCAATATGGGATGGCAGTGGCACAAGAGCCCGTCCCAACTGTCAAGTGTGAAATTGCTGCTTGAATTCAGTTCATTTGTCTTTCAATGCTTTTTCTTCTCTCAAAATCCATGCTTGCTGCACTACATGGGCCTGTCACTTGCCACCATTATTTTGGGGACAAAAATACTTAAATACCATGAAATATGTTAAGCTTGCATGATAAAGGAAGAAATGCTAATGAATTAAATTAGTTTGATAATTATTTAGGTAAACTAGTTTAATAACTATTTTTATTACCATACTATCTTTAAGTGCATCATCTGGAAAATTGTTGCCCTATCAATTCTATTGTTTTGCTTTGCTAGTAAATTTCAACCTTCAAGAGTACCTGGAATTCCTATGTAGGTGATGCTTAATGGACTGAACTATATTTATGCCCTTGTCTTTGATTATCACAACATAGAGCTACAGCTTGAAAGAAGCATCATGGGGCCCTTAGGTTTGGATAGTCTTTATTTGTGTTGTGGCATAGTGGATTAAGGCATCACTTTCAATGCCAGCACCTCATTTCTAAGGGCTGTTTTGTATCCTAGCTGCTCTGCTCACGATCCACTCCATGTTAATGCACCTGGGAAGCAGCAGATAGTGGTCCAAGCAATTGGGACCCCTGCTACCCATGTGGGACACCTAGATGAAATTCTCTCATGAAAGGTCCAGATGGAGTTTCAGCTCCTGGCTTTGGCATGCCCCTGTCCTGGCCATTGCTCACATTTAAGGGAGTGAATCAGAAGATATAAAATTCATTCTCTCTCTCTCTCTCTCTCTCTCTCTCTTTCTTTCTCTTCTCTCTTTCGCTCTGTGTGTGTGTGTGTGTTTCTGTTTTTCTGGCTTTCAAATAAAAAATAATATTTGAAAAAACAGGAAAGAAAAGGGGTTAGCATTGTGGCATAGGATGTTAAGCCTCTGCCTGCCATGTTGGCATCCTCTATGGGAGTTGGTTCGAGTCTTGGCTGCTCCACTTCCTATCCAGCTCCCTGTTAATGTGGCTGGGAAAGCAGCAGAGGATGGCCCAAGTGTCTAGGCCCCTGCACCCATGTGGAACACTGGCTCCTGGCTTGGGCCTGGCCCAGCCCTAGCCCTTGAGGCCATTTGGGGAGTTAACAAGCATATGGAAGGTTCTGTCTCTCTCTCTCTCCTCTCCTCTCTCTGCATCTCTGCCTTTCTAATAAATTAATAAGTCTTTTAAAAAAGAAAAAGAAGGTTGTGGATATTGAAAAGCAGGAGCAGCAACAATAAAGCCAAATAAACACAAAAAAAAGTGACTAAAGAATTTCTCACTTAAAAAAGTAGAAGGAAAAGAACTATCACAGTTATTGCAGACAAACCACAGAAGAAATGTCTAATATTGAAAATTTCTAGAAAAAATATTCTCCCCTCTCCACTGACATTCATTTATAAGTGGCAATTATACACATGCAGTTTACATTGCCTGAAAGACTACAAATGATAGTCTTGGTGAGATCATCCCTAGTATGCACATAAGAAGGGAGTTCAAAAAGTCTGTGGAGAGGCCGGTGCTGTGGCATAGGAGACAAACACTCCACCTGCAGTGCTGGCATCCCATATGGGCACAGGTTCATGTCCCAGCTCTCTCCAATGTCCTGAGAAGGCAATAGATGACGATCCCACTGTTTGGGCTTCTGCACCCACGTGGGAGACCCAGAAGCTTCTGGCTCCTGGCTGTGGCCATTTGCTTAACTCTGCCTCTCAAATAAATAAATAAATAAATCTTTAAACAAAAAGTTTGCGGAAAAATATAATTTAAAGAAAAGTTTGACAAGTGATTTTTGAAAAAGGTTTTTTAAACCTATACATAATGTTTCCATAACACACATTTTTCATGAATTCTTTCAAGAAACCTGTGGTGCTTCCATGAGTGTCTGGGGAAGAACAGCTACTAGCTAGGAAATAGTGACTTCCGGTGAATCTCACCCCTGCTTGCTGCCGTCGGAGGCTCCCCTGCCACATACCCGCACTCCCCAGATACTCCTGAGTGAAGGCCTCTGCTCTCACAGTCAGGAGCACCCACTCAGTGCTGCCTTCTACTGTCACAGCCACTTCCTTCTCCACCCTGATCTCCTGTTCACTGGGTCAGAACCTCTCTTGACCCTTCTGTGTTCTCTGGCAATACTAGCTCATCTCCTGAAAAACTGACATGTCAGAAGCATCCCTGTTTGGTTTCAAATAAATAGGTAGAATAAGTATGCCACGAGCTGCTGTTGCATAAATGTATTCTGAATTCGCCAACTCAGTGCAGATGGACACGATTCAAGTGTCTGGAAGAGGTGCATTTGGAGGCTTTGCTTTTGACTCAAAACATTGCCTTAGCTCCACACTAGGAGTGGTGGAGGTAAACTAGGGCTTTGTTAAGAAACTGAATTAATTGGGTGCCAGGAAGAGTAGATATCAAGAGCCTGTACTCTGTCCTTTGTGGTTTTTTTTTTTTTAATATTTATTTATTTATTTGAAAGGCAGAGTTATAGAGAGGCTCCAATGGATGGAGCTGGGCCAATCCAAAGCCAGGAGCCAGGAGCTTCTTCCAGGTCTCCCACGTGAGTACAGAGGACCAAGAACTTGGGATATCTTGTACTGCTCTCCCAGGCCATAGCAGAGAGCTATATTAGAAGTGGAGCAGCCAGGACTAGAACCAGTGTCCATATAGGATGCTGGCACTGCAGACGGAGGCTTTACCTGCTACGCCACAACACTGGCCCCCGTTTGTGTTTTTAAAATTTATTTTACATTAACATTATTTTTAAAATGTTTTAAAATATTTATTTTATTTATTTATGAGGCAGAATTACAGAGTTGGTTGAGAGGAGAGACAGAGAGACAAGGAGAGGGGGAGAGAGAGAGAGAAAGAGAGAGAGGTTCCATCCTCTGTTTCACCCCTCAAAGGCTGCTACGGAAGATAGGAGTCAGGAGGTTCATCTGGGTCTCCCACATGGGTACAGGGGTCCAAGCACTTGAGCCATATTTTATTGATTTCTCAGGCCACTAGCAGGGAGCTGGATAGGAAGAAGAGCAGCTGGGTCTCAAACCAGCAGCCCATATGCGGTGCTGCTATTGCAGATGGCAACTTAACTGGTTAAACCACAATGCCAGCCCCAGAAAAATGATTTTAATAAAAATTAATTGAAAACAATGATTTATACTCTTCATTTGAAAGACTCAAAATTATTGAAACATTCATGAAACAGAGGAAAGCATCTCTTTATCCAGAACATTATATTCCAAGAATATTTTAATGGTGATGTATTGAAAGAAGCATCAAAGTATACATAAATGTGTTAATAAATATTTAGACATAATTTTGTAAAATAAGTATTACTGAGTACAGATCATTGCATTTATTTTAACTTGAATAAAAATGGGCAAATAAAGATGAAATTCAAGAAATCACTACACGTCATAAAATTTACTCAAAAGAGGAAATACTGATTTTTTAAATATACCTTTGATTAAAGATAAGTATTACAAAACATTAATGGCTTATATTCATAATTATTTCAAATTCTACCTTCGAATTTCCATTTTACATGTAGCAATTTTTCTCCCTCCCTCAAAACTTGAACAAGTCAACATAAGCTTTCTCATTTCTCTGTCTTCTGACTTTCATAATGTGTTTTAATTACAAACAATTTTAACCCTATTAAGGTTCAGCACATTAGCAATCATTGCTGTAATTGTTATTTACAAATGCTTTCAGTGTTATTACTGTATATCAAAGGATTGTATTTCCACCGTCTGTTTTGTTTGCCATGGTTTTTTCATTCTTTAGTAATCTATTTTGCTTTGTGTATTTTCTCCATCTGTTCATCCCACTATAGCTGTTATACAAACGAGTCATAAGTGGGGTACCCTGAGTTCTAGTCTTCTTGGGATTTTCTATGTATTGCTTTATGTTTAAAGGAAAACACGGATGAATATAAATTTCTTAGAGCTTTGAAATTGCATCAACACTTGTAACCATGGCTTCTGTAGTTATTAAGAGAGTAATTTTACCTTCATCATTTATATGTAACTCTTCCCTCCCTCCCTTCCTCTTTTCCTTCCTTCCCTCCCTCCTTTTTTTTTTCAAAGAAAGGGGCGTGCATGGGGCTGATGCTGTGGCACAGTGGGTTAACACCCTGGCCTGAAGCGCTGGCATCCCATATGGGCACCGGTTTGAAATTCGGCTGCTTCACTTCCAGTCCAGCTCTCTGCTATGGCCTGGGAAAGCACTAAAAGATGGCCCAAGTCCTTGGGCCCCTGTGCCTGTCTGGGAGACCTGGAGGAAGCTCCTGGCTCCTGGCTTTGGGTCAGCGTAGCTCCAGCCGTTGCAGCCATCTGGGGAGTGAACCATCAGATGGAAGACCTCTCTCTCTTTCTGCCTCTCCTCTCTCTGTGTAACTCTGACTTTCAAATAAATAAGTATTAAAAATAAAGAGAAAGGGGCATGCACACAGCCTACATTCCCAGGTTACACATTTCATGTCATCTGTCACATCCTTTGTTAATGAAAGATGGACTGAAGGTGTTATCTGCAGAAAGTTATTTTCCTCTCTTCCCTTCCGTGGCTCTCCACTTTCTGCTGGTAAACACATTTGTGTTTTCTCTCGGAAGGGACTTGACTTTTATGACTGAGTGACTTAAACATCCTTTCATTATTCTGGAAGTTCAACAAGTCTTCAGTGTTGTCTGTGCTTGCTTTCTCCACCTTGGACCAGCCTCTGGCAACTGCCCTTCAGTCTGGCATCCTTCCCCTGCCCTCCAAGGAAGCAGCTCCCGCTGGAGACTCCTCTCATCACATCCAAGGCTCATCCTCAGCGCTCATCTTATTTGGAATGCCAGAGGCAGAGGATGTACTCGATCATTTGCTCTGCCTTGCTTTCCACATCCATTATGTTCTGTCTATTTCCATTAATCTCTCTGTCTTTTTCCTCTCCATTTACGTTATCATCTCAAGCCTCTTCTAGTTCAGCATTTCCATTTTTAGCACATCAATTTTCCCCTCACTGTTTTTCACAGTTTTTCTTATAATGATAATGTTTTGTATTTTATTTTCTTTCACCTCCACCAAAGGACAACTTGATTTTTTTTAAACTTAAATGCAATTTTTTTTAGGTAAGCCCTTTTTTATGGAATTCAACTTGGGAATTTCTTCTCAAGAACAGACAAATATCTAGAAGGTGAAAGAGGAAAGATATAGCAGGCCAGCAATAATCAAGATAATATTAGTTAAGTTATATTAATAATAGGACAGAAACATGTTTACAGATAAAAGGGAGCTAAAGAATGAAAGAAAGATGTTCTAATAAAGTATAAAAATTCCAAACTTTGTAATCACAGGTTTAAATCTGCTCTCTTTACATAAATAAATTTTTAAAAAAATTTTGAACGCCAAGCTTGCATACACATAGTAATATATCCTAAGTGCATAAAAAAGTTTTAAAGAGTGTCAGAACTAGAAATTAACAAAATTTTCCATTAATATTACTAACAGTAATATTATAATAGTAATTATTATATTATAAATATATAATTATAATAATAATAATCAACGTGCACCAACCAAATAAGGAAGAAGAATCGAACAATCCTAACATCAAGCTTTATATAACATGGATGAAGACCTATAATTAATGATTATAGGTCAATAAAGACCTATAATTAATGATTATAGATTATATATTATTTTTAGTTACAGAAGGTATATTAATTGTATAGTTAGTCACAAAGAAAATCTCAAAAAATAACAGAATCAACATCTTAAAAATTCCATTTCTTATCACAATGAAATAAAATTGGACATCAATAAAATGTTTCCCTCAATTTTGTGAAATGTGAAGCCACGCTAACATATGGAGAAAAGTATGAGTTGATCTTTTTTTAATAGATTCAACTAATTCTATAATTTTTGGCTAACTACTATATTAGTTGTGTGTCATTGCTCCTAGTGTGTGCCTCATCATCTAAGTCTTGTTTCTGTCTTCTAAATATTCACTAGGAAGAGAATAAGAAAGTGACATTTTATAGTGACAACCAAATCAAAGTCTGAAGTCTCACAGGAAACCCTTCAAAAGCAGCAGTTCTCTACTAGGAGCAAGCTGGAATGGCTTGTCAAACACACGTGATGGGTCTTCACTCTACAGTTTCTAATTGTGTCAGATACTAGGAGAGGACAAAGCATTTGCATTTTTAAAATATTTGTTTTATGTATTTGAAAGCAGAGTGACTGAGAGAAAGAGAGAGGGACACACAAACACACATACACACAGAGAGAGATGCAGAGAAGGAGAGATAGAGATAGGTAGATAGATAAATAGATATATAGATAGATAGATAAAGAGAGAGAGAGAGAGAGAATCTTTCATCTACTGGTTCATTCCCCAAATGACTACAAGACTACAACAGCCAGGAGGGGGCCAGGGTGAAACCAGGAGCTGGCAGGTTCCTCCAGGTCTGTCACATGGTAGCAGCAGCCCAAGCACTTGGTCCATCTTCTGCTGCTTTCCCAGGTGCATTAGCAGGGAGCTGAAGCAGATGTGGAGTAGCCAGGACTATAAATGGCACTGGCACTCCATATGGGAAGCCAATGTTGCATGTGGCAGCTTACCCCACTGCACACAGTTCAGATCCCAGAATTTACATTCTTTTTTTTTTTTTTTTTTTGACAGGCAGAGTGGACAGTGAGAGAGAGAGACAGAGAAAGGTCTTCCTTTGCCGTTGGTTCACCCTCCAATGGCCACTGCTGCTGGCGAGCTGCGGCCAGCGCACCGTGCTGATCTGAAGGCAGGAGCCAGGCACTTATCCTGGTCTCCCATGGGGTGCAGGGCCCAAGTACTTGGACCATCCTTCACTGCACTCCCGGGCCACAGCAGAGAGCTGGCCTGGAAGAGGGGCAAATGGGACAGAATCCGGCGCCCCGACCAGGACTAGAACCCGGTGTGCTGGCGCTGCAAGGCGGAGGATTAGCCTAGTGAGCCACAGCGCCAGCCAGAATTTGCATTCTTAACAGGTACTCAGAGGATTCCAAAGACGCTTCTCTGGGAACCACACTTTGAGAACCACTGTAGTGGAAGCGTGACTTGTAGGTGATAAATTTGAGTCAACAGTACAAATGATTCTCAATAAATGAAAAACATTTTGAGTTATCATTAGAGTCAGGAAAATTAATTTTGAAACTGTAAGATCAAGTGCATTTGTGGCCTAAAAACATAATGGAAGGAAGTGGGAGTGTTCCAGACAGAAGCAGGATAATTTATTCAGTGAGACACTGGAAAATGATAGAAAATGTGTTCAGTAGCTCAACAATATTTGCTAAGAACTCACTATGTGCCAAATACCATGAAAAGCACAGGAAAGACCAAAGGTTGTCGTTTCCTTCAGAGAAATGATTGAAGCAAGTAGCAGAATACTGCATGGTGATTCCATTAGAGATTCATAAGGGGAGAGATCTGTTTCTGACAGCACAGAAGAAGAGAAGCAAGCCAGCCTGGGAGTTCAGAAAACACTTTCCTGCTCTGAATCTGTAAGCCTTATCTCAAGAAGATGGGCACTTCCTCTGAAACAGAGGGGAATTTGTATTGTATTGTATTTATTCATTTAATCAAAAAGTTCCTTGGTGTATTCATATTGCACCATTTCAGCATTCCTGAACTTCTTTTTTAATTTTAATTTTTTTTTATTTACAGATAGAGTTAGACAGTGAGAGAGAGATACAGAGAGAAAGGTCTTCCTTCAGTTGGTTCACCCACCAAATGGCCACTGCGGCCGGAACGACCTCTATCCAAAGCCAGGAGCCAGGGGTTTCCTCCCGGTCTCCCACGTGGGTATAGGAGCCCAAGCACTTAGGCCATCCTCCATTGCCTTCCCGGGCCACAGCAGAGAGCTGGACTGGAAGAGGAGCAACTGGGACTAGAACCCGGCGCCCTTATGGGATGCCGGTGATGCAGGTGGAGGATTAACCAAGTGAGCCACAGTGCCAGCCCTCGCATTCCTGAACTTTAAAAAAAAATTTATTTATTTAAAGGGCAGAGTTACAGATAGAGGGAGAGAGCTTTGATCTGTTGGGTAACTCCCTGAATGGCCTCAATGCCCAGGGCTGAGCCAGGCTAAAGCCAGAAGCCAGAAGCCAGAAACTTTTTCTGGGTCTTCCACATGGGTGGCAGGAGCCCAACCACTTGGGTCATCTTCCACTGTTTTTGCACTGTTTTTACAGCATATTTGCAGAGAGCTGGATCAGAAGTCGAGCATCTGGGACTCAGGTTGTGATTTAATCTGATGCACCACAAGGACCGCCAACATATTATATATTGTTTTGAAAGATTTTATTTATTTATTTGAGAGGTAGAATTACAGAAAGTGAGGAGAGACAGAGAGAAAGGTCTTCCCTCCATTGGTTCACTCCCCAAATGGCCGCAATGTACTGAGCTGCATTGTTCCAAAGCCAGGAGCTAGGTGATTCTTCTGGATCTCCCACATGGGAGCAGGAGCCCAATCACTTGGGCCATCTTCCACTCCTCTCCCAGACCACAGCAGAGAGCTGGATCAGAAGAGAAGCAGCCAGGACTAGAACTGGAGCCCATATGGGATGCCAGTGCTGCAGGCAGAGGATTAACCTACTGTGCCATGCGCTAGGCCTCCCAACATATTATATTTTAAAACTTTGGGATTAATAAGATCGGAACAACTACTTATTAAATTCAAATTACAGATGGAGAGAAGTATAGAGGAAATACAAAGGAGGGAGAGAGAAAAGAATGGATGTAAATAGAAAATAGATAAAAAATTATTTAGAAGTAGAAAAGTTGTGCAGCAAGGCTTACATAGTCTCCAGGAACCACCAAGCGGTTGTCATCTGCTGAGAGGGAGATTACCTCAGCCCTGAGAAGGTGAAACCCTCCTGCCAGCTGGAGGTGGACTAGAAGGGTGCCCGGGCTTAGAGGCCCCAGCTGTGCTTAGTGCAGTTTTATGAGGCACCAGTTGTGAGTGACATTTTCAGCCTAATGCAGTAGCCTGAAGTTCTCATTGAACTCAAAGTAGCCAAGTCTACTTGGTGTTGCCATACAAAGGCTTTGTAATACTGGATGCTTTCAAGAGGTGAGTGGGCAGAGCACGATATTGCTCATTAAATGTTGGTATCTACACTGGTTAGTCTGCTGACAGGTCTGGCAGCTCCAAGAGCATGGAGCATAGGTGTGGCTCTCACATTGTTTAGAAATTAGTCTAGCAGGTAAGATGCAACTTGGGATACTCATATTGCATATTGGAGTTTCTGAGTTTCAGTCCTGGTTCCACTCCAAATTCTAGCTTCCTGTTAATGTAAAACCTGGTAGGCAGTAGGAGAGGGCTTAAGTACTTGGATTGCTACCACCCATATAGGGGACTGAGTTCTGGGCTCCAAATCTAAGCCTGGTTCAGTTCAGTCCTGACTATTACAAACAATAATGAGCCAGTGAAACTGAGTGAAGCAGATTGGAAACTCTCTCTCTCTCTCTCTCTCTCAAGTAAATTGAAGCTAAATAAATAAGATATTTTTAAAAAGAATCTATATAATTCTGATAATTGAAGGAAACATGGGGGAGTAAAAGCAGATGATAAGAGAAATACTATTATGTTTGCTCCAAAACATTCCTAATTCCTAAAATCTAGGAAGAGCCAACATTTCCTGAATGAACAAAAACAGCTACTGGGCTGCAGCTCAAAGAGTGATGTTAGCAGAGCTAAAGCAATAATGTATCTGGTAAAGCATGGAACATTTAGAACAAATAAACAAATGGAGAGGCCAAAAGCAGCATAATGCCTTACACTCCAAGAGGGATGCTAAATATGGCCTACATGGATATTCACATCAATAATGGGTGTCCTTTGGATAGCTTTCATGGTGGCTGGGACAGCAGCTTTTTTTGCCATTCCTTCCTCTCCCAGGAAGCACAGTCTTTTAGGAAATGGAGCAATTTAGAAGCTCATCAAAGACATGTAATACAAATACATGTCTTCCTTTTCACTTGTATTATTGGGAAAGGCACTCAAAGTAGATGCAAAGCGGCCATCTTGTCTCCCTACCTGACACTCAAGGTTACCTGGCTCCCCTTGCTGTTGGGTAACCTCAGCAGCCCCCAACACTGCAAGGTGGACACCCTCCAAACCACATCCTTGTCACCAACTGGGTAAAGCACTGGCCCTCAACAAAGCATCACCGGCTAATGTGTAAGCTTCCTCACCTAACTCAAGCTTGTATTACTGAAAGCATCTTTTCCTATTTGGCTATCCACTCATCTCCTCTGGCTTAATCCACAGAACCCTCGGTGATAACCCAAAGCATTTTACCTGGAGTTAGCTTAAATGACAAGAGGCACACTCCTAAATCTGACCCAACTCCGACCCACTCTTCAATATTCAACACACACATTGATGCTAATGCTTAAATTAGCAAGAGGATAAACAATTCAGCTGAACCTCTAACAAAGTTACTGAACTCTCAAGAAGATAGAAAATTATGCTAGATAATATGGGACAATAAAATTTGCAGAAATGTCTCTGTTTGGAATACCAAAATTTAATTTGCTGTGGGAATTATGATGTGTGTAAGGCCAACTGCATTTTAGAAAGGGAAAATATATGCCATACTAAAATTTTCATTTACAGGAAAACTAGTTATAACATTATGTGTCACTCTCTGTTTAATTTCAGCAACTTCTATCCCCAAATAAAGCAAAACATTTTGTGGATAATGAACAAGAGATTTAATATAGGATGGGTGACTAATTTAGTGACTTAAAAAATCAAAAATGAACTGGATGTTCTCAACTTGATTAGTGATTCTAACATAAGGAAGCAACATTAGTTTGACGATTGAAATTCAAAGCTCATTATTTTTGTATGGCTTCTCCACTAGCTGCACATCTTAGAGTTTCACTGCTCTATGAGAATTGTTAATTTCTGCTTCTTGGAGAAGTTTTGCTTAGTAAAGCCAGTTTTGAGAAACCTAAATATAACAGAATTGAAGCAATTATGCAGATCATTCTGGACCTAGATTCCTTTCTCGCTCTCTTTCTCTCTCTCTCTGTCTCCTCTCCTCTCCTCTCCTCTGCCCTTCTCTCCCCTTCTCTCCCCTTCTCTCCTCTCCTTTTTTTGAAGTTCTCTCAAATTTCATCTCAGTTGCAAAGACCTAGATAAAAATTGCACATTTTGATTAAAGAAATAAAGTTCATTAATATGCTTTAGGAAACTTTAGGCAAGCAAGAATTTTCTGTCCGTTTCCCATATGATATTCTTCACAACCATTACCATTTCCAGAAAGGATTTCATTAAGAAGCAATGTCCCTTGGTGCATGAAATGAGTTATGAGTCATTCACACCTTAACACAAACTGGTTTAATCATCCATATTTCTTTATATTACCTTACCAAAGAAATTTGCATTTGGAACAGAGGAAAAAGTGAAGAGAACTTTTAAAACAGATATCCCAGTGGAGATCAGGTACCTGGGTAGACTGGTAAAGTAGAAGTGTATAGGGAACTGGAAGTAGCCAGGAGCCTCCAACTCTGCCCCAAGTTAAGCTAATGGCATAACAACAGGAAGAGAGAATGATTGAAACATGTCTCTGCCAGTTCAGATTCATTTTCTAATAGAGCCCACCAACTTCTTCAATAGCTGCTACTTGTTTACATGTTAATGCCCCCAACATTAAAATGGGAGGTACATGGAAACATCAGTCTACTTCCTTGCCTTGATGAAGCAGAACAATTTTTTAAAAAATCAACTGCTTGAAAAGACTTCCCCAAATGACAAGGCCACCATAGAACTCTTTTATTTTACAGTGTGCCAAAGGCAGTTTGGATCACCTCATCCAGAGGCTGTCATGGAATTCTACCCAACAGAGTAGCAATGGGCTGTTTGATCTCTCTCTCTCTCTCTCTCTCTCTCTCTGTGTGTGTGTGTGTGTGTGTATTGTGCATGTGTGTGTCCAGGATCCCAAGGGAAAAGGAACAGAGAATAGCACCAGCATCAGATGGCTGTCTCAGGAGTACAGGGCATCTTTTATTCCTCACTCCTTCTCATAGCTTTCATCACTCCTCCTTTAGGCTGAGGATATGAAAGCTTAGACCCCATTGTCCCACACTCATGTGGACTTGCCTGCTTCCCCTGACAGTTTGCCAGACATTGATCATGGCACTGCTTGGTGTTTGTGGCAAATCTATCTCAGCAAATTGGCCTTTGGGAAATTGAACTGGACTCTAGAGGTTAACTTTGGCCTCTACTGGGATTTTTGTCCCTAGCCTAAGGCTGACCTGGTTCCTAGGTAGGAGTATTCCGGGAAGTGTAAAGTCAGAAGCTAGTATCTCCACATTAGCTCAGCTCCTAAGGGTCACACACTGGTCACTGGCACAGGTCACATTTGCTCACTGCGGTAAATTTACAATGGGTTTTTCTGCCTCTAAAATCCATGAACATTGTTGCAGTTTTTATCATAACAGTTGTATGTTTTCACTTACAAATTTCCTTGAGTGAGAGTCTCATGTCTCTGGGACTGGAGGTAAGAGTTTCTAGTGGAAGATGGGGTTTCCTTCCTATTCTGAAATTACTACCCCACCCCCATTCTCTTTAGGATATAGTGCCATACTCATTTCTTTGCTCCTGAATCTTTTCCACTCTTTTTAAAAACTATTTATTTGAAAGCTAGAGTTACAGAGAGAGAAGGAGAGGCAAAAAGAGAGAGGGGAAGAGAGAGACAGACAGACAGACACTGAAGTCTTCCACCTACTGCTTCACTCTCCAAATGGTTGCAATGGCCAGGGTTGGGCCAGGCCGAAGCCAAAAATCTGGTCTCCCATGTGGATGGCAGAGGTCCAAAGACTTGGGCCATTTTCTGCTGTTTTGCCAGGCCACTAACAGGGAGCTGGATCAGAAGTGGAACATCCAGGAAGTTACCCAGTGCCCATATGGGATGCTGGCATAGCAGGAGGTCAGTTAACCTGCTACACCACAACATTGGCCCCTGATCTTGAATCTGTGTATCACATGCTGCTTGTCTACCTCTGGAGCAGGGTCCTTTCTGCCTGTTTTCCATATGCAGACATACAGGAGGTGGTCCTACGTTCCCACTGAGGCGAGCAACGGATGTCTACCACTCACCTCTTCACTGCTGCTCTACTGTGCTCCTCAGAACTGGGGACAGAGAACATGACCAAGCAGCAGGTGCCAACTTCTGGCATTGACCCAAGGGCTTTTTCTGCATTTTTTAAATTAAACATTCTCACAAGTTCTAAAGTTTTAAAGTAAACATTCTCACAAGTTCTTTCATTGACTGTTGGGATTAGTAGAGATACGCAGTGTGGTGAGTTAATAAAAAACACCATTCTTGATAGTAAATACTTGGAGAGCCTTTAGAAATGAAATGATATGGTGGAGGTATATACTCAATTGACTCTGCTGACATTCATGGCCAGATTTACCATAAATCAAAGGAGGGACAACAGTGATTCCTATGTGTTTTGTGATACTCAGTTACACTGTAGTGTTAGGTGACGAAAGCATTCCATGGTACAATAGATCTGGGAAGATTAGAATAAACACAATAAAACATATTTATTTCCTGTAGGATGTGAAGTGTTTGCTGCACTGTAAGACAGAATATATAAGATGATGTCAAAAGGTTCATTGCACACGGAACTAATAGATGAGTTCATTTGGATGCAATAGGGTTTTGGAAATTTGTGCATAGCTTTCTCATAGTATGCATTTTCCATGAACTCTTTGAAGGTCTCCAATATTTCTTCTCAGAGCTTTCATTGGAACTGATGACCCTTAGAACATAGAATAGTCTACCATGGAAGTAAATTCAGGTCTAGCAGAGTGGTAACTATGTGTGACACAGAAAAGTATTTATATCATTATTGACACTTGTTCCAGTTCTAGCAGAGGCCATAGGCAAGAAATGGACCCAAATTTCCACTACTAGGCTGCATCTGGTGTGCATGATGGAAGGTTTTCATTAAACCTCAAACTCCACCCAAGTGATCTCAGTTGCTTGCAGAGCTAAATCTGCAATCCCAGGTAGTCCTATGTTTTTCCAATTCAAACAATGAGTGAGCATGGTAGGTGGTAGACAGGGAGTTATTAACAAGACAGTCTGAATAACAGAACTAAATATAGTTTATTTAATTTTATTTTATTTAAGTAATTATTACCTTCTGTGTCTTTACCATGAATTCTTTTTTTTTCCAAAAAATTAATCCTTAATTCTGATATTCAGAAAGAAAATGAATGCCTGATCCTGGGCTGCAATTACTCAGAAATTTTGGTTATTTCAGATTAAAAAACAACTACTAATTTACCCCATTAAATATTGGTTATTATAAGTGACATAAGGAATAGAGATTGCTTGTGGATTTAAGTGTTTTTCTCCCAAGATAAGTATATTATCGGGTAGGTTAATTGCTCTTTTGGAGTCACCTTTAAATAGGTGGTTTGAATGCTTTTCATATAATCCTCTTAACACACTTATCTATTCCCTTGGATCTGGGGAGAAACTGGATAGGCCTACATTGACATGACATGCTAATGGTGGAATAAGATGTTCTGTGCAGCTGTATTCTATTGGCATGCATTTAAATATTTGAAATATAAGTAAGTTAATTGCTGGAAATGTAGCAATATTGTAGTACAATTATAGTCACCATGAACCACAGCCCCCGCAGTGTCCATTCTACCACCTTGTCTCACAATTGTCAATCAACCAGCTAGTTATGTTGTGAGTAGTAGTCCTAAATTTTTAAATTGAATTGGAATCTCCCTACGTGATTGCTAAAGGTTCTGATTCCTAGGATTCAAAAGTGCAAAATAAGAAATTCTGATTCAATACGTCTGAGGTACGCTTAATAATAGTAATGTCATATGCAATGCATGCCTTAGATCAAAATTTAATATTACAGACTGACCACTGTAGTTTTTCTTGATAAAAGCAATGTCACAGGGCCAGCACCATGGAGTAGTGGGTTAAGCATCTGCCTGTGGTGCTGGCATGCCATATGGGTGCTGGTTCTAGTGCCGCCTGCTGCTCTTCTGATCCAGCTCTCTGCTGTGACCTGGGAATGCAGTGGAAGGTGGCCCAAGTGCTTGGGTTCCTACACCCATGTGAGAGATCTGGAAGAAGCTCCTAGCTCCTGGCTTTGGATTGGTCCAGATCTGACTATTGAGGCCATTTGGGGAGAGAACCTATGAATAGAAGACCTTTCTCTCTTGTTTCTTTCTCTCTCTCCTCTACCTCTCAAATAAAATATATAAATCTTTCAAAAAAAATAAAACAAATGCCACAACACCTTTCAAACATTATAAGAAATAATGTAGGCCGGCGCCGTGGCTCAATAGGCTAATCCTTCACCTTGCAGCGCCGGCACACTGGGTTCTAGTCCTGGTCGGGGCGCCAGATTCTGTCCCGGCTGCCCCTCTTCCAGGCCAGCTCTCTGCTGTGGCCAGCGAGTGCAGTGGAGGATGGCCTAAGTGTTTGGGCCCTGCACCCTATGGGAGACCAGGAGAAGCACCTGGCTCCTGCCATCGGATCAGCGCGGTGCGCTGGCCGCGGCGGCCATTGGAGGGTGAACCAACGGCAAAAGGAAGACCTTTCTCTCTGTCTCTCTCTCTCTCACTGTCCACTCTGCCTGTCAAAAAATAAATAAATAAAAAAAGAGAAATAATGTAGTCAAAGGACAAAATAACAATAAGTTTAGTTTAAGATGTAATTTGCTTTTATTAGAGATTGGGCAACATAATATCCTGTGAAGTAGAATGAGAAGTCTAATGAACAGAGGGACTGGGCTTTCTAGTTAGAAAAACACTGAAGAAATAGCAATAGGTAAAAAGAAGAGCAAGTGTAACGTCAAGGTCACTTTCTGTAGAGGGTTAAAATAGAGGAGCTTCCTTACCGTACCAGATAAGGTAAAGTGGCCCCTTCTGATTGGTTACTATGAACTTTTTTTTTTTTTAAACTGACCTGTTTCAAGGTTCAGTTGGGTGTCATTGCACCTAACAATGTGACTCCCTCTGGTTTGTTCTCGTTGCTGATCTGGCGAGGACTAGTGAAGAGCCTAGTCTAAAATAACATAGCTCCCCCAGCCATATCCCTCGTAACTTCCGTATATTTTGTTTAACTGTGTGAGTGACCTAACATAGCCAGGTGATATAGAGAACCTATGACGAGAGTCACCTCCTTCTCTGCAAATATGTTTTAACCACTGACTGCAAGAGAACGCTGTTTTTTCCTGGTTCTACTGGAGATACAGTAGGAATGTAGTCATAGAATGCCTTTTGCAAAACATTTTTTTAGAAGCATGTGACTGTGGAAGGGTAGGATGGCTCCTTCCACAGTGTTTATCCACCTCTGAAAACAGTTCTGTTGTGACCAGGGTTGGGGTCAGAGACCACCTTGCCTCAGTCTTGGTACTACTCTTTCTTTCCCACTCCATGACTAGAACATTTGTTATGTATCCAAGTTCTAGCACATTTTTGAGTCCTCCCATGCTTCCCACCATGGTCCCACCCTGCTTGTTCTTGTTTCCATGGAGAACGTTTTCACAGGGCACCCAGAAACACCTTATTAAAAACACCAACTAGGGGCTGGCACTGTGGTATAGCAGGTAAAGCTGTCACTTTCAATACCAGCATCCTACATGGATGGCGAATCAAGTCCCAGTTGCTCCGCTTTTGGTCCAGCTTCCTGCTAACTACTTGGGAAAGCAACAAAAGATGGCCAAAGTATTGGGGCCCCTGTCACCCATGTGGGAACCTGGAAGAAACTCCTGGCTCCTGGCTTCTGCTTGGCCCAGCCCTAGCTGTTGCGACAATCTGGGTGGGTGGGTGGGGGGGTGAATTGACAGATGGAAGCACTTTCTCTCTCTCTCAAACAAATAAATAAATAAAGTTTAAAAAATACCAACTGTCAGATCACATCATATCTTTGATCCCTTTCCTCCATTCTTTCCATGCCATTCAGAAATGAAGCCAAAATTATTTGTTTTTCAAATGACGGGTTTCACTCCCTCTTTGAGTCGATGTCAGTCTCCATTTAGATTCCTTGGATCCCAACCATGTCATTTCCCCTTTCTACTCTTAGAATAAGCCTGGCCAACTTCACCTCAGGTCTGTTGCATTTGCCCTTTGTTCTAACAAGAGTGTTCTTTTCATGTCAGACACTTGAATAGCCCACTCTTCCATCCCCTTAGAAGTCTGGTTACAGTGCCCCCTTTATGGAGTCACTTCCTGACATCTCTGATTAAAACTGTATCTGCTATGACTGTGGCATGCCCTATCTCCTTGCCTGCTTTCTCACCTACCCCAGTTATTGTCATTTGTATTAGATACTGTGCAGACTTCTTTATTTCACTGATTGTATTTTCTCCTCCCTCTCCCTAAAAAATATAAGCAAATCAGAGAAAAGATTTTTTATGTAATGCACTGATGTATATCACAAGCACAGACAATAGAATCAAACACAATTGGTTATCATTAAGTGGATATTTGAATAAATAAGTAAATGAATGGATAACAATTAATAAATGAATTAAATAAATAACAGCATTTACTGCATCCAGGATATTCCAGGTACCAAACTAAAAGTTTAAATCGTTCCACTCCCATGAGCAATCCATTGAGGTAGGTGTTACAAAGGAGGTATTCACAGATGAAAATCAGGCTGGGAAATGGTAGCAAAGCCTGAAAGCAGATACTTGAAAGAAGATGCATCTGATTCCAAAGCAGTCATTGACTGCTTTGGAGGAAGTTGTCTTTCATATCCTTTGAGATACCCTACAGCCATTGCTACTACAGGCATCTCCTAATATGATAAGTTTATTTAGCTGATTTTAATGGAAGTTATAAGTTTGATATACAACTTTAGTGCTAATTAAGTTATGCTTATAAGACTTTATTTATAGGTATTGGCAAACATGTTATTAATTGCTATTTTTGTACGCTGCTAAGTCTTACTAATTGTGAAAGTTCTATCATTAATGAATTCATATCTTCATTTAGCATTATTTAGCAAAGTAAAACATTAACGTCATCTGAAGTTTGCAGTAGAAGCTTTTCATCATTTCTTCACTAGGTCCTAACTGCACTTTACTGACACAAGTTGAAGTATTGATCTTTATGTATGCACTTGATGTTTCTTGTCCCATATAGTCAAAGACCTGTAGGTAATTCCTTGTGAATCTTGTGGAGTTTAGGTTGGTTGATCTTATCCAGCCATTTGGCAAAATTTTAATCAACACCTATTCCTTATACTGGGTTCATTGTCACTAGTATTTACTATATCGGTTGCTTCTCATTTGAAGTTCCTGTTCCCTTCTTCTATCTCTATCCAAGTTTTCATAGACTTGGCCAATAGCTTTGCACCATCTACGAACTTTCTTTTTTTCTGTTTACTTGGTTACGTTAATATCTTCCTTCTTAATTGTCACACGTGTTTCCTCCATAACTTTGCTTTCTACAATGCTAACTTATTCATTGAACTTATTGAGAGTTCCTTTTCTGAATCTGAATATGCATATGAATATGACACACTCTCCAGATATGAAATATGAAGTTGTGGTTTCAGCATTGTGGAACAGCAGGTGAAGCTGCCGCCTGCAATGCCAACATCCAATACAGGTTCTAGTTCAAATCCCAGCTGCTCTACTTCCATTACTGCTCCCTGGTAATGTTACTGGGAAAGCAGTGAAAGCCCAAAACCTGGGATCCAACCACTCTTGTGAGAGACCTGGCTTCTGCCTGGCCCAGTCTTAGCTGTTGCAGCCATTGGGAGTGAATCAGTAGATAGAAGATCTCTTTCTCTCTCTCTCTCCCTCTCCCTGACTTTCCATCTCTTTCTGTAACTCTGCCTTTCAAACAAATAATGAAATAAAATCTTCTTAAAAAGAAGAAATGCAAGGGCCGCCACCGTGGCTCACTTGGTTAATCCTCCACCTGTCGCACCAGCATCCCATACGGGTGCCGGGTTCTTGTCCCGGTTGCTCCTTTTCCAGTCCAGCTCTCTGCTGTGGCCTGGGAAAGCAGTGGAGAATGGCCCAAGTGCTTGGGCCCCTGCACCTGCATGGGAGACCAGGAGGAAGCACCTGGCTCCTGGCTTCAGATCGGTGCAGCTCCAGCCATTGTGGCCATTTGGGGAATGAATCAATGGAAGGAAGACCTTTCTCTCTGTCTCTGTCTCTCACTGTCTAACTCTGTCTAATTAAAAAAAAAAAAAAAGAAAGAAATGCACAGCTGTTAGGCATGAGTTTAATTTTTTAATTTTTTTTTCACTTCAACATTTCTTGGCTATTTACAACATTCTATATTCTTGTATTCATACTGTAGAAGTAAGTTAAACACAATCCTTCACTTTTAAGAATGTGTATTATTATGGAGGAGAAAAGTGCATAAACTATGATCAAAATATGATGTGGTCAGTGCTACAAGTAATGTGAATACAGGGAAATATCAAAACAAGAAGGCAGATTGCATGATCAACTTGGGAAAAATCAAACTAAGAAAAGGGAAAGTTTAGGCTGTAAGTCATAAGTGTAACCCAATTAGAGCTGAACGGGGTGGGAGGGTTCCGCAAACTCTGAGACAGATTTTTTTCCTTATCCAAACTTAAGAGATAGTAAGTTCTCAGTGAATGAGAACCATGGTGTCTCAAAGGGTGTCATGGACTGGAAGACTTATGGTAAGTATTCAGTTACAATTTTCTGAGGAAAGTTATTGATTGGTTAATGGAACTGCTATTTAGTTAAGGGGCAATCATGTACCATTCAAGGGACTGCTATAACTCATTTGAAGATACAACAAACAAAACTAAGGCTGTGGTTCCAGTTCCTGTATGGGTCCTTTATGCACAATCCAAAGAACAAAGACTATTTTGCTTTAATGTTCCTGTACCGTGCTAACATTTCTTATAGAAATAATGACAATAGAAACCCACAGGTTGAGGTAGTGCATTTGTTTCTAAGTTTCTGACCTTTGTCAAGATCTTCCTACCTCGACTTAAAGTTTTGATTTTTCCATCGAGTAACCCAACAGGTATGCTGCCTTCTTTGCAGAGGTGAGGTTCTGTCACCTGAGGTTTTCCTGGTGGGGTCAATTGCAGTCTAACCTTCTGAAGACACATGGGGACAGGGAAGCGAATATATTCCCAGACACAATTGGCAGCACAAAGACTTACGAAAGACTCCAAGGTGAGAAAATGCCCCTGAAACACCTCACCATTATATCACAACACTTAGAATTTCCTCAAATGGCTCTGGTTCCTGCCGCATGCTGTGGAGTCAGAAGGGAGAGGGTCTGGCTCTGGCTAAGGAGCTAATTAGCTATGGAGCCCTTAGCAAGTCCCCTGACCTCTCCAGATCTCAGCAAGTCCTTACCTATGAAGCAAAGGACAAATTGCTATCTGGCCTGCAGATTTTTTTATTAAGAAATTATACTTTAAAAAAAAATCTCAAAAAGATATCCCTAGTATCCTCATGTGCTTTTTTTCTCAGCTGTCTCCCTTTTTAGGTGCTTAAAGAATCTCGGGGTGAAAAAGAACTTTGAGGTTTTTAAGGTCCCTTTCGAGTTTCCTTCCCTTTAGAGAGCCCATCAGAACTCTCCTCATGAGACTGAATTTTTCTCTTCAATGTTTCCTCCAAGATAATTGATGTACAGCTCTCCTTATGCTGTAATCACCCATCTCTTTGTACCTTCACCTGGACTGTAAGGGCCTTAGCACAGGAAATCAACTCTTTATTGCACCCTGTGGACCTTTGACTTAGGACACCCTCAGTAAATACTTCATAAATCAATAAATAAACAAACATACTGTTACCTGCACCCTGACCATCTATGGCACTGATTACAATGTCTCTCCAGTACATTCTTTTTTAAAATTTTTTTATTTTTTGACAGGCAGAGTGGACAGTGAGAAAGAGAGACAGAGAGAAAGGTCTTCCTTTGCCATTGGTTCACCCTCCAATGGCTGCCACGGCTGGCGCACTGCGACCGGCGCACCGCGCTGATCCGATGGCAGGAGCCAGGTGCTTCTCCTGGTCTCCCAGAGGGTGCAGGGCCCATGCACTTGGGCCATCCTCCACTGCACTCCCGGGCCATAGCAGAGAGCTGGCCTGGAAGAGGGGCAACCGGGACAGAATCCGGTGCCCGACTGGGACTAGAACCCGGTGTGCCGGCGCCGCTAGGCGGAGGATTAGCCTGTTGAGCTGCGGCGCCAGCCCTCTCTAATACATTCTTTTTTTTTTTTTTTTTTAATTTTTGACAGGCAGAGTGGACAGTGAGAGAGAGAGAGAGAGAGAGAGAGAGAGAAAGGTCTGCCTTCTGCTGTTGGTTCATGCTCCAAAGGCCGCCGCGGCTGGCGCATCATGCTGATCTGAAGCCAGGAGCCAGGTGCTTCTCCTGGTCTACAATGCAGGTGCAGGGCCCAAGCACTTGGGCCATCCTCCACTGCCCTCCTGGGCCATAGCAGAGAGCTGGCCTGGAAGAGGGGCAACCGGGACAGAATCCAGTGCCCTGACCGGGACTAGAACCCGGTGTGCCGGCGCTGCAAGGCAGAGGATTAGACTATTGAGCCGGCCTCTAGTACATTCTAAAAGGCATTATGTAACTTCATTTTCAGTCAGTTCCATCTTCAACTTTACATTCAAAATGGTAGTGATCATTTAGTTTTATTTCAGTACCTGTTAAACATATAGAATCAGTGTAAGTGTGTTATTATATATTGACTATCAAAACAATATCAGTTGAGTTTTGAGAGTTTACAAACGTACGTGTGTGTGTGTGTTCTCTTACCTTTTATGTTATGAGAGTCTTCTGTAAAAGTGTCACTAGATGATGAGGGAAAAGTGGAGCTTTTTGCTCCAGGCTCTCACCAGCCCAGGGAATAAGACGTCCCTCTTTTTGCTGCTTGACCCTAACTCATTCTTCAGAAGTCAATTCAGGTGTTATGCACACAAGAAAGCTCTTCAAGACTTATCAAAGTGCCTGAAAACCTCCACTACCTCTCATAATTGTTCCTTGTAGCTCTTTTCTCAGAGAGTAGTACAAATGGTTTTTGTCTACTTATTTGATTTTTTCTCCCTACTGATTTTAAGTACCATAAGTGCTTATGTGTTTATTATATATTCAAAAATAATAAGTATCATCATATTAAGATCTAATGAGAAGGGACCTGTGCTGTGGCGCAGCAGGTTAAAGCCCTGGCCTGAAGTGCTAGCATCCCATATAGTCGCCAGTTCTAGTCCCGGTTGCTCCTCTTCCAATCCAGCTCTCTTCTATGGCCTGGGAAAGCAGTAGAAGAAAGCCCAAGTCCTTGGGTCCCTGCTCCCATGTGGGAGACCTGGGAGGAGATTCTGGTTCCTGGCTCGGATCTGCTTAGCTCCAGCCGTTGCGGCCATCTAGGGAGTGAACCAGTGGATGGAAGACCACTCTCTCTGTCTCTACCTCTCTCTGTAACTCTATCTTGCAAATAAATAAAAAATAAATCTTAAAAAAAAGATCTAATGAGAAACCAAGCATTTGAATTTTTTTTTTGAATGAAATAAATCATGTTTCTGTTGACAAATTTAATCCCTGCTCAGAAATCTAGCCAGGGGTCGGCACTGGGATGTAGCGGGATAAAGCCCCAGCTTGCAATACCACCATCCCATATGGGTGCCAGTTCGAGTCCTGGCTGCTCCACTTCCAGTCCAGCTCTCTGCTATGGCCTGGGAAAGCAGTGGAGGATGGCCCAATGGTTGGGACTCTGCGCCAATGTAGGAGACCCAGAAGAAGCTCCTGGCTCCTGGATTCTGATCAGCTCAGCTGTGAGCATTGCAGTCATTTGGAGAGTGAACCAGTGGATGGAAGACCTCGCTCTCTCTGGCTCTACCTCTCTATGTAACTCTTTCAAATAAATAAATTGAATCTTTTAAAAAAAGAAATCTAACCAATAGAAAAAGTAAACTTCCATCAATTGGCTTAGTGACAGTGCAAGGATAGGGTACTGCCATTGACACGGCTCCATTATGCAGACTGTGTGTTTTGAAGTGCAGTGTACTCATAGAAGATTTGAGGTATAGTAAGAACAGAAGATCAGGAGAATATTTCCATTGTAAAGATAGTTTGTTGCTGGCCAATATGCCTGCATCCACACTTCCACGCTGGGTTTGAACTCCTAACTCTGAGTGCTGACCTGAGGAGGGAGGCAGCCATGATAGCTGAAGCAGTTGTGTTCCTGTCCCTCACATGGGAAACCCAGACTGAGATCTCAGAAAGTGAACCAATTGGCAGTCCCCCCCCCCCACTCTCAAATATTTTTTTAAAAAGATAATGTGTTACAGTTCCCAAGAAAATGGGGTCTCCTACATCAGACAGTGCCATATGGAGAGCACAGAGGTCACTCAGGAAGCACAGGAGTGAGGGGAAATCATGGACAAGACTCTGTATATATATATATATATGTGTGTGTGTGTGTGTGTGTGTGTGTATGTTATGGGAAGGGGTAGATGAGGCAAAGTCAGCAGCCTGGGTCTGACTACTTGGAATAAATGTCATGGGATCACTACACAGGGTCTGTCTGTACTTGCTTGGTAGTGACTCTGGGGTTGTTCAGGTAATGGCAATGCTGGCTGGAATAGCAGAGTTTGAAGGGTGATGTGGTCGGGGATTTGGACTCTGGATTGGTTGTTTTGTATTTGGGGAGTGTGTCTCTTCTGGGGATCCCTCCTCCCCAGGAGAAGGAGGTGATGAGAGAAGTAGGAGGTCAAGTTGCCCAGTTGTGTTATTGGCTGTCTGATAACAAGGTGTGCTTGGCAAGGACACGTGGGTCCACTGTCCACTTTAGAGAGGCTGGAACCTTAAATATTGCATGGTTATCTGCTGGAGGTCAGGGAGCATCTGAGATAGAGCACTGAGCCTCCTGGTGAACCAACATTTCCCTTGGCATTTGGTTGATGAATTTGGGGAGCCCTTGTAAATTTCCATTCTGTACTTTTGTTTTGCATTCACAAGACTGCATACAGTGAAGGGGAAAAGGAAACATAATTGTATTTTGATTTCTTATCTCATTTGATGCTCAAAACATTCCCCTGACATTTGAAATCTGCTTGGCAGAGGAAGACATTGAAACTCAGAATTGTTAAATGATTTTCTCCAAATTCATACAGCAATGACTAACATATTCTAGCTGTTAAGACTGTTTTTTTTCCATAGAATCCTGCCTTCTACATTCTACTGCTGCAACAAAAAGTACAACATATGCTCACTTAGCCTGCAAAACATCTTTTGCTTTCCATGAGTAGTGTATTTACAGAGCTGTAGTAAATGAAGCAGGAGAGCCACATGAGTTTAAAATATGAATTTCATTCACAAGGATTGTAGAATCCATCTGGAAGACAAGGTATATATGTGACTTCTATTGCTGAATCTTCTGCTTATTCACATATTGCAGACAAGTAAAACCATATATCATCTTTAAGTTAGTGCCCAGACTTTCTCTTTCTTCTAGGAATATCATTGAGTGGATCTGCATGAAAGGTTCCTAAATTATTTCTTGCCTACACCTAGAGACAAAAAAAGATCAATATTAATACTAGTAGTTACGTATATGATCTGCATTAGAAATCAACTGATGTTGGAGCAGGGATGTTAGAGGAGATTATGGAAAGAGGAGGATGTGCAAGAATATGGAGTCTGAATTTGGGAAATGGAAGTTGATGTTTTACTGACTAGAAAGCTGTTTGTCATGCTATGATCTGATCTAAACTCTCTATACCCCCAAATGTTCAGTGGAGTTTGGTGGAAACTTGGAGAAGGAATCTAAGAGTAGGGCTGAAAAACCATGGGGAAATGACCTTGAGCTGACATAAACCACAAAACCAGCAGAAACAGCTACTTTGATCCAGGGATGAGTGTGGAACCAGATTATTTCTAGGGATATTCAAAAGTTAGGAATGGAGTGTCACAATGGCCTCCAGATAGCTATGTGGGGCACACTGACATCAGACAGTTCCTCTATTTCACTACCATTGTGGCAATGTGCCCTGTAAGTTCAATAACACATCAAATGAATTAAGTTCCATCTCTGCCATACCAAGTTTTGTCAAGACCTTACAGTAAGATCTATGCATAGGAAAAAGTTAACATTGATACCACAATAAGCATTGCTGTGCAGCCTACACAGACTGTAGAGCTGGGCTATAAATGTTCCTATCTTCCTTTCCAAAAGTAAGTATCAGGTTGGAGAGAAATCTTTGCATGTATTTCTACCAGAGAGGAGTTTCTTGAGGATAAGGGTGACCTCTTATTCACTGCTGCATTCCATTGCAGAGCAGAACAACTGGGGCCTGACTGAAGAGCCAACAATGAATGGTGCTTGCATTGCACAGTCAGTGTCAGGTAGATTTGATCAACTGACCAAATTTAAAAGGAGGAAGATAGAATTACATAAACAGAATTACTGAAGAATCTAGGTACATACTTCTGATTGTTCTCAGTATACATTTTGAAAACTTGATCTTTTCCACTGGTGCTTTTATTCAAAGGATCATTTTTGAGGCTTAAACAAAAACAAAGCGGACTGTTTATATAGAAGGCTGTTTTTAAATTAAGTTTAATTGTACCTATTTTGTAACAAAAAATAAAATATTTTTTGCCTTTTTTAAAGATTTATTTTATTTATTTGAAAGGTAGGGAGTGAGAAAGATGAGACAGAAAGAGAGAGAGAGAGAGAGAATAGTATCCATCCACTGGTTCACTCCCCAAATTGCCACAAACGGCTGTAACATCTAGGGCTGGGCTAGACTGAAGTCAGGACCCAAGAGCTTCATCCAGGTCTCCCACATGGATGTGGGGGCCCAAGCACTTGGACCATTTTCTGCTGCTCTCCCAGGTCCATTAGCAGGGAGCTGCATCAGAACTAGAGAATCTGGTACTAGAACCAGCACCCATGTTGGATGCTGATATCATATGTGGTAGATTTACCTGCTACACCACTATGTCAGACCTTAAAATTGTTTTCAGCTATTACTTATGGACTTAATATGGATAGGATATTATCAATATTTTGTATGCTATTCACTCCTACAATGGATCTTGATATTAGGAAAAAAAAAGACAACATGTGAATGTTCCCATTTTCTCTAAGACCTCAAATATTGCAAAGAGCAGTGAGTGCCAGTCCAAGGATTTTTTTTAGAGTTCCAAAAATTTGTTGATTTGAAATTCAGAGTGACAGAAATGGAGGGGGGGGAGAGATTGATTTTTTTTCTACCCTTTGGTTCACTCCCCAAATGCCTGCAACAGCCAGAGCTAAGCCAAGCTGAAGCCAGGGAATGGTAACTCCATTCAGGTATTCACATTGGTGGATGGACCTCAAGTATTTCTGCCATCATCTTCTGCCTCCTAGGTGCATCAATGGACACTGGGCCAGAAGTATGGAGTATCTGAGAATTGAACCAGGCACTCTGGTTTGGGATGCAGGCACCCCAAATGGTGACTTAACCTGATACAGTACGACACCTGCAATCAAGGATTTTTTTTAAACTATTCAGTGGGAGTAATTATCTTTTTGAACTCATTTTATAATCATCAACTGCTCTGTTTGCTTAAAGAAGCTTATTATTCCAGAGATAGCTACCAACAGAGGATAATTGTGTGGCATTTTCCTAGTTACTACAATGTAAATGGCCACTTTATTTCCTTAAGTAGTCTGCTTATGTTCAGCATGAAATTTGTCTCCAATTTCATTTTATTTTTTCAAGACAAATTTATTTGAGAAAGAGAAAGAGAGATAGAGGAGAGAGAGAGAGAGAGAGAGAAAGAGAGAGAGAGAGAGGTCTTCCATCTTCTGGTTCACTCTCAAATGAATGCAATATCCAGGCCAAAACCAGGAACCAGGAACTGTATCTGGGTCTCTCATGTAGGTGACGGGGGCCCAAGCACTTTAATCCTCATCCGCTGCCTTCCAAGGTGCATTAGCAGGAATCTGTATAGGAAGAAGAGCAGCTGGGCTTGATTCAGCAATGGTATTATAAGCAGCAGCTTAACACACTGTGCCACAATGCTGGTCCTTCCAGTTTTATTTTTTAATACAATTAATATTGTGAATGATTTATATAAAGACACTGTGGAGCCTGAAAACCAATGTATAACTTATGAAAACCTACATATTTGTAACATATAAAGAAGTCATTGGCATCAGTTTGCAGATGCATGTTATAGAGAGAATGGAAATTTCTGTTTGCACTTCCAGTGTTTGCCTTACATTAGCCGTGTAGTCTGCACATGGTTTCATTCACTGTCTGAGTCTTGGTCTCTCCCTCAGAAAAACGGAAGTAATAATTGTTATAGAATTATAGGTTTCTAAGATTCTGTTATACATTAAGATATGTGAAGCAGTAAGAGTATGTTCAGTAAATACTGACTACCACAGTTGTCAATTTCAAATATGGATCGATTTTGAAGTGCAAAATAGTTTAGCTACTCTTGGTCAAATGGCCTGCTTTTCCTTCTACCTGTTACACCTCTTACACAGATTGAAAGTTTGGGGATGGTGAGTAGTTAGGGAATCAGGGACAGATGAAGGTAACATTTATTCAGTTCAGATGTTATAGAAAGTCTGATTTTTAAAAAATATTATCTATTTATTTATTTGAAAGGCAGAGTTACAGAGAGAGAGAAGTCTTCCATCCAGTGGTTCATTCCCCAAATGGCTGCAATGGCTGGTGCTGTGCCGATCCAAAGCCAGGAGCCAGGAGCTTCTTCCAGGTCTCCCAAGTGGGTGCAAGGGCCCAAGCACTTGGGCCTTCATCCACTGATTTTCCAGGCCATAGCAGAGAGCTAGATTGAAGACTTGTTATTTTGAATATGTTATGACCATGCTTATCAAAAGCTATACAATATGAGATGTGTATAAATCAGTCACCATTTCATTGTTACAAATAAAATACCAGGGAGGAGCTACTTTAAAAAGATGGATTATTTTGGTTTTCAGTTCAAGATCTGGAGGAGTCATTGATTCAGGTGACTGGTGAGAAATGGAGAGTGGAGACATCTCCCCGGCAGGAAGAAGGAGAGAATGGCTGGGCTGAACTCACTTACTCAGCCAACAGGCTCATCAGAACCACCTCCTGAGGACACTCCCCCAAATCCAACTCACTTGTCTCTTGTACCATGTGATGTGTCACAGATACTGCTGATATGATGCTATTGAATAACGATAACAAGGCACACAGGAGACAAGCAGCATTCTCAACATTAGAAATGGAAATAAGCCAATCCCAAAGGGACAAATACCACATGTTCTCCCTGATTGGTGACAACTAACTGAGCACCAAAAAGGAAACCTGTTAAAGTGAAATGAACACTGTGAGAAACGGTGACTTGATCAGCCCTCGCCCTGATTGTTGATGAACAACTTAATACGTTACCCCTCTTAGTATTTTTTGTTTGTTTGTTCTACTTAATACTTTTGGTTGAATACTGTAATCAATACACAGTTATTCTCAAGTGTTGAAACTTAACTGAAAAGTGATCACTGTTAAATGTAAGAGTGGGAATAAGAGAGGGAAGAGATGTGCAATTCGGGACATGCTCAAGCTGACTTACCTCAAACGGTAGAGTTAGAAACATACCAGGGGATTCCAATTCAATCCCATCAAGGTGGCATGTACCAATGCCATCTCACTAGTCCCAATGATCAATTTCTGTTCACAATTGATCATAATGATAGGACTAAGAGCCAAAGGGATCACATAAACAAGACTAGTGTCTGCAAATACTAGCTGATAGAATAAAAAAAGGAGAGAATGATTCAACATGGGAAGTGAGATACACAGCAGACCCATAGAATGGCAGATGTCCTAAACAGCACTCTGGCCTCAGAATCATCCCTTAAGGCATGTGGATCCTGATAAAAAGCCCATGAGAGTATTTCAGGCATGGAAAGCCAAGACACTCTGGGGGAAAAAAAAACCTAAATGAAAGATCTCCACGAGTGAGATCCCAGTGGAAAGAACGGGTCATCAAAGAAGGAGGTACCTTTCTCTGAAGGGAGGAGAGAACTTCCACTTTGACCATGGCCTTGTCTAAAAATGATCAGAGTCAGTGAACTCAGGGGTCTTGGCAGCTCATGACAAGAGCCTAGGGTGATTACTGATGCCATAAACAAGAGTGTCAATTTGTTAAGTCAACAACAGGAGTCACTGTGCACTTACTCCTCATGTAGGATTTCTGTCCTTAGTGTGCTGTATATTGAGATTTAATGCTATAACTAGTACTCAAACAGTATTTTTCACTTTATGTTTCTGTGTGGGAGCAAACTGTTGAAATCTTTACTTAATGTGTGCTAAACTGATCTTCTGTATATAAAGAGAATCGAAAATGAATCTTGATGTGAATGGAAGGGGAGAAGAAATGAGAAAGGGGAGGGTTGCGGGTTGGAGGGACGTTATGGGGGGGAAACCATTGTAATCCATAAGCTGTACTTTGGAAATTTATATTCATTAAATGAAAGTTAAAAAAAAGAAATGGAAACTCAGTGAATTAATGTTAAGCAGTCTGACTCCAAAACCAATATTCAAACCACACTGACTTCTGGAGGATTGAGACCAACTTTAGCACATTAATGTGCAAAGGCTTTTTCATTCCTAAATACCTCCAAGTCAATGCTCTCTCCAATCTCAAACACTAGGTCATCAGATTGTTAACTTCTCTTCAAGTGTGAATATGTTCTCAAATACTGTATATATGTGTTATGGATCAGCAATTTAGACGTGAAAGCTAATGGAAGGGTAACAACACTGAAAATCTGCCAAGAACTCAGTGGAAAGCTAAGGCAGTATTTGTCATTTCAAACTCTCTTGTTCTTATTTGAATCCTGTTGCATATTATAGGACTAAGTCCAGTATTATGATTTTAGAGACACAGGATACCCACCAATTACGCCCACCACGCATTACACATCAGCACTGAAATAAAATGCATTTATTGATTATATACCTATCACTTGTAGTCTTCTATCTGGCTCTCTGGAGAATATCCCTTTTTCTGTAGTGCTACACAGGTACATAAGAGTAAGGGCAGAAAGTGACTACGTGCACCTCTTAAACTTATTAAACAACTTTCTTTTTTTAAAGAATTATTTTATGAAATGTCTCAGACAGAGTTACATAGAGAGGTAAAGCAAGAGAGAGAGAGAGGTTTTCCATTCCACTAATTCACTTCCCAAATGATCACAACAGCCAGAACTGGGCTGATCCAAAGCCAGGAGCCAGGAGCCTTTTTCAGGTCTCCCACATGGTTGCAGAGGTCCAAGGACTTGGGCCATCTACTATATGCTTTTCCAGGCCATGGTAGAGAGCTGTATTGGAAGAGGAGCAGCCAGGACTAGAACTGGCCCCCATGTGGGATGCTGGCGCTGTAGGCTGGGGCTTTAACCCACTGTGCCACAGTGCTGGTCCCTAAGCAATTTTCAGTAACCTTTCTGGTAACCTTAACTTTTTTTTTCCTGAAAGAGCCAGTCCACATGATGGCTGAGATCTTTTCCAGAAATGTCCTCATTGACACATTTCAAATGCATTGTAGTTAAATATCAAGTGCAGATGATTCTCTTTATTTTACTTTAGTAATAAAAAAAGGAATAGGCAGATAGAGCTTATCATCTCTACTTAAAGAATGTTGGAATTGGGGTCTGTCATGGTGATATAGTTGGTAAAGCCACTGCCTGTGATGCTGGCATGTAGGCATCAGTGGGAGGCCTGGATGATCCACTACAGGTCCGGATCCCTGCTAATGTCCCTGGGAAAGCAGTGTAGCAAAGCCCAAGTATTGGAGGCCCTGACACCTATATAGGAGCTCTGGAAGAAATTCTTGCTTCCTGGCTTCAGCCTGGCCCAGCTCTGGGCATTGTGGCCATGTGGGAAATGAACCATTGGATGAAAGATCTCTCTTTCATTCTCTCTCTCTCTCTCTCTCTCTCTCTCTCTCTCTGCGTGTGTGTTTGTGTGTGTGTGTGTGTCTTTCTCTCTCTGTAACTCTAGATAAATAAACAAAAAAGAATTACAGAATTGACTGAATAATGGTACACCTCTGCTCATGACTGAATTCTCTCCTTTTGCTGCATTTACACTACAACCCCTTAAACCATAAACACTAGGAATCATATCTTTTCATGTTACCCGCTTTAAAAGGTATGCTTAATTTATTTGAAGTTCAGAGTTACAGAGAGAGGGAGAGGGAGATAAACAGAGATAGAGGTAGAGATAGAGTTAGAGCTAGAGAGCTAGAGTGAGAGCAAGAATGAGAATGAGAGTGAGCAAGAGAGAGAGAGAGAGAGAGAGAGAGAGAGAGAGAGAGACTCTTCCATCCTATGGCTCACTCCTTGAATGACTGTGAAGGTCAGGGCTGAGTAGGCCCAGTCAGGAATCTGGAGCTTCATCCAGGTCTCCCAAGTGGGAACAAGGGCCTAAACACTCTGGCCATCTTCTGCTGTTTTCTCAGGCACATTAGAGTAGAGCTTCATTTTAAGTGGAGCAGCCGGGACTTGAGCCAGCACTCACATGGGATGCCTGCATCACAGGTGGCCGTTTAACCTGCTGTGCCAAATTGCCAGCTCTTACGTCACATATTATTAACCCCCATAGAGCCACCCAGGTGAGTCAGAGTAGAACAAGACAGAGCAGGGCTTAGCTGGTTTTTTCTCACATTAAAGGATTTCAGAATGATTTGGCAAGTTCTCAATTTAGAGCTTAGACCTTGAGCTGTTGAGAATCGGGATAAACTGCCAAGAGAGGGAAACAGGCAGGCATGCATGCTGAGAAGTGACTGTGCAGAGAGAATTCAGGCTACATGTCTAATACATCTGATATGGCCAGCCAGCAAAAGGTTGTTCTTCCTGGAGCAGATGTGGAGGACAGTGGAATGGGGTGATGCTCTAGGAAACAGTACAGGACCCCAGCTTGACTAGATACTGTGCTCCCCTGCATAAAGGGGGTCCTCTCCCTCCTCTGAGTGTATCCAGCCTTGACAGTGCTCCTGCTACAGATTTCCTCAACTAATCTCTCTGTCTCTTCACTTTCCCTTCTCCAACTCCCTTGATCACAAAAATATTAATGCCTTGGAATAATTTTAACCAATGATGTGAAATAGCTCTATCATGAAAGTTATAAAACATTAAGAAAAGTAGCATAAGACACAAAAAATCTTCCATTTGCATGGATTGGTAGTATTAATATCACCAAAATTTTCATACTACCCAAAGCAATTTACAGATTCAATGCAATACCAATAAAAATACCAAGGACATTCTCAAACCCAGAAAAAAAGAGTGGAATTGACATGGAGACACAAGTGACCCCAAATAGCTAAAGCAATCTTAAAGAACAGAAACAAAGCTGAAGATAGAAACAATATTAGGTTCCAAGACATACTATAGGGTAGTTATAATCAAAACAGCCTGATACTGACACAAAAACAGACATGTAGACTAGCGTAACAGAATAGAAACCCCATAAAATAATCCACACATCTACAACTAACTAATCTTTGGCAAGCAAGCCAAAATCACTCCCAAGAGAAAAGGCATTCTCATCAACAAATGGTGTTGGGAAAATGCATCTTTTCACGTAAATATATGAAAAAAAAAACCACTACCTTATACCTTATACCTTACACAAAAATCAACTCACAATAGATCAAGGGCCTAAATCTACAACCTCATACCATCCAGTGCTTTAGGGAAACTCTTCAAGACATTGGCAAAGGCAAAGACTTCTTGGATGAGACCCAAGAAACACAGGCAATAACAGCAAAAATATGCAAATGGAATTACATCAAGCTGACCAGTTTTTTAAACTAAGTGATGCTGAAAATACTGAATACACACATGTGAAAGAATAAGGTTAGATATTCACTTTATGTACAAAGAATAGCCAAAAAGTGACTACAGCATTAAAACTATAAAACTTTTAGATATGACAATGGAGTTAGCAGTAGCTCATTGTATGTGACACCAAAGTCACAGACAACAAAAGTAAAAATACACAAATTGGTCTTCATGTCACAGGCAGTGGCTTAACTTGCTATGCCACAATGCCAACAGCTGTAACTATTGTTAAATCAATACAGTGAGAGATTCAGAATCCTTTTTTTAAAATTTTGATTTTTAATTAGTTTTAACAGATTCGTTGTGGTTTTTAGAAATAATTCTAAGAACATAATAATATTTCCTTTCTGCCTCCATTTCTCCTTTAACCCTCTCACTTTCTTTTCTTCTCCCTTTTTTTGTCTTTTTTAATTTTTGAAATATTTTAAATTGACATTACAGTTAAAAGGCTTAATACTTCACCAAATAAAAAGTTTAGCAAGTAAAAAGCAAACACCCTATCTAGTTTAGTGGGACTATAGACAACAGCTATAAATAATAATTGAATAAAAATGACCATTTTACCAATATACAGTAAATTTTAAAGAAATCATAGATTATTAAAAGAGTAGATATATAACATCCTTAACCATCATTTTCACAAAGGTATAAAGCAGATGTTACAAAACTATATGTGAAGCAATACTGATACACAACAGACTTTTCTTTCTTCTTTTATTTTTAAAATTCTTCCTCCCACATACAAGGGAGAACATATGATGTTTATCTTTTTGGGTCTTTTATTTAACTCAACATGATGTCCTCCAATTGAGTCCATTTTACTGCAAATGGTATAATTTCATTCTTTTTTATAGCTGAATAATATCCGTTTTCTTTGTCCATTCATCTTATGATGGATACCTTGATTGATTCCAAATTTTGGCTATTATGAACAGTGCTTCTATAAACATGGTGGTACTGGTATCTCTTTGATACATTATGTTCAAATCTTTTCGGTATATACCCAGTGGTGGGATTGCTAGATCATATGGTAAGTCTATTTCTAGATTTTTAAGAAATCTCCACACTGTTTTCCACAGTGACTACACTAGTTTACATTCCTACCAACAAAAGTGAGTGTTCCATTCTCACATCTTTACCAGCATTTGTTAATCTCTGTGTTTTGGATACTAGCCATTCTGACAGGGGCGAAGAGATATATCATTGTGGTATTGATTTGCATTTTCCTGATGCCTAGTGACTTGAGCAGTTTTTTATATATTTGTTGGTACTTGTATTTCTTCTTTTGGGAACTGTCTATTGAAGTCCTTTGCTGATTTTTCAACTGGATTGGTTGTTTTATTTTTGTTGTTGAGGTTTTTAAGTTGATGATATATTCTGGATATTAATCTTTCATTATATAGGTGGTTTACAAACATGTTTTCTCCTTCTGTTGGATGTCACTTTATTCTGCTGATCAATTCCTTTGCTCTTCAGTGGCTTTTGCATTTGATATAGTCCCACTTGTTTAGCTTTGCTTTTGCTGCCTGTGCTTTAGGAGTCTTGTCCAAGAAGTTGACCCCTACATCAATATCTTGGTGTGTTTCCCCTTCACTTTCTTCCACAAAATTCAGTTTCAGGTCTTATATTCAGGTCTTAGGTCCATCTTGAGTTATTTTTTCTATGGTGAGAGGTATGGATCTAATTACACTCTTATACATATATACATCTGGTTTTTTTTTTTTTTTTAATTTTTGACAGGCAGAGTGGACAGTGAGAGAGAGAGAGACAGAGAGAGAAAGGTCTTCCTTTGCCGTTGGTTCACCCTCCAATGGCCGCCGCTGCAGCCGGCGCACCGCGCTGATCCGATGGCAGGAGCCAGGATCCAGGTGCTTTTCCTGGTCTCCCATGGGGTGCAGGGCCCAAGCACCTGGGCCATCCTCCACTGCACTCCCTGGCCATAGCAGAGAGCTGGCCTGGAAGAGGGGCAACCGGGACAGAATCCGGTGCCCCGACCGGGACTAGAACCCGGTGTGCCGGCGCCGCAAGGTGGAGGATTAGCCTATTGAGCCACGGCGCCGGCTACATCTGGTTTTGCTAGCACGATTTGTTGAAGAGATTATCCTTTTGCTGTATGTAGGTGGATTATTGTCTAGAGTCTCTATTCTGTTCCATTGATCTATTTATTGGTTTTTATGCCAGAACTAAGCTGTTTTAATTATAATAGCATTGTAGTATGCTTTGAAATCAGGTATTGTGAATCCTCCTGCTTGATTTTTCTTGTTCTTTACCACTTTTGGTTATTCTGGGTCTTTTCTGATTCCATATTCATTTCAGGATTGCTTTATCTAATTCTGTAATGAATGTCATTGGTATTTTGATAGGGATTGCATTGAATCTGTACATTGCTTTTGGTAGTATAGGCATTTTAATGATATTAGTTCTTCCAATCCATGAGCAGGGGATGCCTTTCCATTTTTTGTGTCCTTGATGATTTCTTTCATCAATTTCTGATAATTTTCAGTCTAGAGATCTTTCATTCTTTGGTTAAATTTGTTTCTAAATATTTTATTTTTTGTGACTATTGTGAATGGTACTTCTTTATTGATTTCTCTTTCTGTGAATCCATCATTAGCATACAAAAAGTTATGTTTATTATATATTTATTTTGTAATCTGCAACTTTACTGAATTGGCTTATCAATTCCAACAGTTTTTTGGTGGAATATTTAGGTTTTCCCATCATGTCATCTGCATACATGGATCTTTTGACTTCCACTTTTCCAATTTTGATGCCTATTATTTCAGTCTCCTTTTTAATTACTCTTGCTAAAACTCCCGGTACTATATTGAATAAGAGTGGCTAGATTAACATCTGGTATTTTTTGAGTTCTTAGGGGAAATATTATTAGTTTTTTCTAATTCAGTATGATATTGGTTATTGATTTGTCATATATAGCCTTTATGATTTTGAGACATGTTACTTCTATACCTAATTTGTGGAAGGTTTTTATCATGATGTGGTATTGAATATACAGAGAGGCAGAGGCAGAGGCAGAGAGAGAGAGAGAGAAACAGAGAGAGGGAGAGAGAGAAAAAGTTTTTCATCCACTGATTCACTCCCCAAATGGCCGCAATGGCCAGAAATTTGCAGATCAAAGCTTGGAATCTGGAGCTTCTTCCAGGTCTTCCATTGGTGCAGGGGCCTGACAACCTGGACTGTCTTCTACTGCTTCCCCAGGCCATAGCAAAGAGCTGTATCAGAAGTGGACCAGCCAGAATTTGAACAGGCACCCATATAGAATGCTGCCACCACAGGTGGTGGGTTTTATCTGCCATGTCACATTGCCAGCTCCATGTCTTTGGTCTTGATAGCAAAGTAAGCTGGCCTCATTAAAAGAATTTGGCAGAGTCCCATACTATTCAATATTTTGGAATAGTTTAAAGAGCATTGCCCTCCTGCCAATCAGGTATACTGCTCCAGTGAGTGGCCCAGGCCCACCCGGAAAGCTACTAGCCTGTGTGACCTTCAAGCTGATTGGAGAAGCATGGAGGTGCCAATATTGGCTTCATCCTATAGAATTAGTATTACCCTGAATTAGTCACACCCCCTCTGCCTGTCTTATAAAAGGTGTCCTTGGTCGTTAATAAAGTAGGCATGTTCACAGAAACTTGTCTACAGTGCTTCTTGTTGAAGAGTGCCGTCACCCACCCATGCTGATGGCGTGGGCCTCAAGGGATGAGCCCGCACATTTCTTCAAGGTTTTCTAGTTTATTAGTATGTACTTCTTCACATTAACTTTCTGTGATCTTTGTGTTTCAATGGTGTTGGTTGTAAAATCTCCTTTTTCATTTCTAGTTTTAGTTATTTGAATATTATCTCTTTTTTTCTTTGTAATCTGGCTAGACTTTTATCTATTTTCTTTCTCTTCTCAGAAAACTGACTTTCTGTTTTGTGGATCTTTTGTATTGTTTTATTTCAATGTCCTTTGTTTCTCCTCCAATCCTTATTATATTTCTTGCCTCCTATTGTTTTGGGTTTGTTATAATCTTCCTAAATTTTCAAGATGCGTAATTAGATATTTAATTTGTGCTAGCTTTTAAAAAGATTTATTTGTTTGTTTGAAAGGCTTGGCTACAGAGAGAGAGATGGAGAGACAGAGAATTCTTCCATCCATTAGTTCACTCCCCAAGTGGCTGCAATGGGTAGGGCTGACCCACATCAATGTCAGGAGACAGAAATTTCATCTGGGTCTCCCACATGGGCTATAGGACCCCAAGCACTTGGACTATCTTCCACTGCTTCCCCCAAGCCATTAGCAGGGAGTGGGATGGAAGTGGGACAGCCAGGAAACAAGCTTGTATCCATATGGGATGCCGGTATTGCTGATTGGCAACTCTACCCATTACACCAAAATGTAGGCCCCATTGAGCTTATTGCATTTGTAATTCCATTCCTAAAATGTGGAATGTTCTTTGGCCATTATTTCTTCAAATAGTTTCCCTGTCTCTTTATTTGTCTTAAACCTCTTAACAAATATCCTCTGCTTAATTGTGTCTTTCAAGTCCCTTAGGCTCTATTTATTTTACTTCATTTATTTTTATTTCTGTCCTTATATTTCTTTTCTTGTATAAATCATATGTGTGTATATATATATATATACATTCATATATATATATATGGAGAGAGAGAGAGAGAGAGAGAGATCTTCCACCTACTTATTCATACCCCAAATGGCCTCAGTGTCCAGGAACCCATCTGGGTTCCCCATGTGGTAGCAGGGGCCCAAGCATTTGGACCATGTTCTTCTTTTCCAGACTCATTAACAGGGAGCTGGATTAGAAGTGGAGCCATCGGGACTCAAACTGCCCCTCATATATGATGCCTGTATTGCAGGTGGCAGCTTAACCTGCTGTGCCACAACACGGGCCCCTCAAATCTTTCCTTGGATCTTTTACAGGTTGAGTAAGATTTTTCTCTACAAACCCTATGTAGCTATATAAACTCTAAAGTCTTAATGTTAATAGCTGATTGATTAATTATGGGGCCTTGATTTATAGTGACATCAAGAGGTTGGCTGAATAGGTGTTTCAGTGACATAGGAAGGTGGCTCTCTCTAGAAGTCTGAGTGCTTTTCAATTCCAGCTTGGCCTGGATACTCCTTTCTTCCTATCTCACTAAGTGATCACTGTCACCACCCCTGCTATAGATGTCCTCCAAGAGACACCAAACTTTGGTTCTGCCTTCTCCTGTAACCTCAAATTGTGAGATGAAATAACCCTTTTCTTTCCCAAAGAAAGAGCTTTGAGGTATTTCAGTTGGTTAAAGTAATGAAAAGCAGGCTAATACAGTATCCAACCCTAATCTTTCTTTCCATGAGTTAGGTGTCCTATTGAGTTATCCTACTTGTAAGCAATTGCTCAAGTGTTTGCAGACTTTCAGTCATATGTAGTTTTCATATCCCATTAAATACAACATTTTCCCTGGTGACACTTTTTAGCCTGAGATCCAAACTATGTCTCTTCTCCCCGCATGATTTCCTATTCAAACAAAACAGAAACCTGTGCCTTGGCCACCCCATAGAAAAGTTTAGTTTTGCAAATAAAGTTTGCCCTGCTCTATTTTGTCTGAGGAAGGGAAGCAAGAACTGGCTTCTCCCAGATCATTCTATGGGCAGGAGCTGAGCAAAAAAATCATGAAATTGCTCATCATATGATTTTGGCTTTTACTTGAGTATTCACTGAAGATACCTTACTTACCTTATTATTTTATCTTAGTATTTTCTCCAGGATTTATCTGTCTCCTTAGTGGATCAAGATTATATAGCTTCCTACTCTGTCATCTTATTCATATCACACTGTAACTACAGTTTAAAGTTATGTGTCCATCTGCCTAAAGTACAGTGCATGAATGAAGTAGAAATCAATTAATTAAAAATGGCTCTTAAATAAGGCAATGACTTAATGACAAACGCAATACAGTGACAAAGTAACAGATGATTAAACTCTCAATAAAGAGAGAAACCATGCTTAGTGGAAAGGGCAGGAATCAGGAAGGGGCCAAGAAATGCTTCATGGAGGACCCTTGAAGACTGATGGGGAATTTTATAGACACATGTCAGAAGAGGCCACCAATGGGGGGGGGGGAAGAAAGTTAAGTAAAGGTTGGAGCAAAATCCAATGTTTCTTTTTTAAATAGAAAAATGTGTTTAAAATTTTAACATAGGATGGTCATTTGGCCTAGGAATTTAGATACCAGTTAAGACACAGGCATTGCACATCAGAGCACCTGGTTTCTATCTGGTTCCTTACTCCACCTTCTTGCCGATGCAGACCATGGGAGGCAGCAGGTGATGGCCCACATGGGAGATCTGGATTGAGCTCCTGGCTCTTGGCTGTAGAATCAGCCAGCCCTTGTCATTGTTGGCATTTGGGAAATGGAACAGCAGATGGGAACTCTGTTTGCCTGTCTCTGTCTCTCCTTCCTTTTCCCTCTCTTGTTTCCCTGCATCTTTAACAAATATATAACTTTTAACATTTAATTTTAATACTAATACTATGAATCAGGTATTATCCCTATTTTACACTTACACTGAGGCTTTAGATCATTTCCACTGCTATAATAGAAGCCCACAGACTGAGTAAATCATAAACAATAGCAGGTTCTTTTGCTCACAGTTCAGGAGGATGTGAAGTCCAAGATTGAGGAGCATCAGGTAAGGTCTTCTTGCCACAATGTCACAAGGCAGAAGGAAAAGCAAGTGTGCTGCAGACAGAGAGGGGAATAAAGAGGCCAACCTTATCACATACTCCCTCTTATGCTAACCAGCCCAGTAGTACATTCCTGAGATAGAGCCCTGTTGAACTTGTGACTTTTAAAGATCTCACCTCTTAATACCGTTAAAATGGCACTTAGATTTCAGTATGCCCTTTGGAGAGAGAAGTGAAATGATAGCAAAGGGATTAAGTAACTTGCTGAGTGTGTGCAGCAAACCTGGCGAGGGTGAAATTTGAACTCAGGAAGCCATGGATCTCCTAGATTTTAATTATTACAAGAAATCTGTGGTAAAGTCCATCTTAATTTTTTTTTTCCATGTGAAAATGGAGACTCAGCACAAATGCTTTTTTCAAGACCACACTGGCCCAGCATACTTTTTTAAAAGTATTTATTTTATTTGTTTGAAAGGCAGAATGAGAGAGAGAGAGACATCTGGGTTTCCTACATGGGTGGTAGGGGCCTAAGCACTTGGAGCATCTCCTGCTGTTTTCCCAGGAACATTAGCAGGGAGGTGGATTGGAAGTGGAGCAGCTGGGACTTGAACTGGTGCTCCAGTGTGGGATGCTGGTGTTGCGGGCAGCAGCTCATCTGACTGTGACACAATGCTAGCCCCTCATTTTTTGTATTACATCTGCATTCCAAGACCATATTTGTTATCACTGTTTAAGAGCTTTGGTAGAGAAACTGGAGGAGAGGGTCTGTCAGAATGTCAGAAGATTGAACCCTGTGCTTTAAATATTTGTGGAACTCTGATCTTTTTTTTTTATTTTAAAATGCATTCCCATCTTCCTAGGCATAGTTTGATCTGTATTAAGGAAGATTAATCTGACAGGACACTGAGAAAGAAGGGGATCATTGCTATGGAGCTGTTTTTCTAGGGCTCACCTTGTACAAAGGATGCTGGAAGAGGAATCAGCAATAGGGACGGGGGCAAAGGGTAAATGGACCAGAGCATTGTGGAGACACACCTGCCAAATACAGAATATAAAGAATTGTGGTGGGCCAGATGCCAAAGTCTAACTGTCAGGTTATTGATAACATGTTTACTCCAGCAGTAATTAAGTAGTCTCTGGTTTTGTCCCATCAACAGAAAAATATTTATTCACTGTGAAAGACACCATGCTAATGACTGTGCTGGAAACTGCTAAGCCTTCCAAGAAGTGTAAGGCGCAGACTTTAATCTTCCTTCCCTTTTTTCTTGTTTCTCTCCCTGCTCCCCCAACACTCCACCTTCCCCTCCTTCCTCCCTTCCTTTCTATCTCCCTTCTTCCCTCCCTCCATTCCTTCCATTTTGTTCCACCTTCCCTAATTTTCTGATAGTTTGCTTTCTTCTAATTATTATTGTTAAATTTTTAATGTAAATAAATTTCATGTCTTTCATATATATAGATTTAGGAACAACATTCCGCCCTCCTGAGCATGTCCTCAGCCTCACTCCTCCTTCTTACCTTATCCTTTAATTTTTACGATGATCTACTTTCAGTTTATTTTATACTCAAAAGATTAACCCTATACTAAGTAAAGAGTTCAACAAATAGTAAGAAGGAAAAAACACTGTTCCCCAATGGTGGAAAACAAGGGCTGTAAACAGTCATCCAATCTCAAAATGTCAGTTTCAATAATATACATTTCTTTTTTTGATACTCTATTTGTTACTACAGATCAGGGAAGACATTGTGTTTGTCTTTTGGGGATGATTTCCAGTTGGATCTATTTTGTTGTAACAGAAAGGATTTCATTCTTTTTATGGCTGAATTTTTGGCTGAGTTTGATATGTGTGTATATATATATATATATACACATATATATATATCTCACAATTTCTTTATTAGTCATCAGTTTATGGACATCTGGGTTAATTCCATGGCTTAGCTATTATGAATGGAGTTGCAATAAACATGGGGGTACAGATAAATCTTTCATATGCTGGTATCATTTCGCTTGTATAATTTCCAGGAGTGGGATTGCTGGGTCATATGGTAGATCTGTTTTAGCTTTCTGAGATAGCTGCATATTGTCTTCCACAGTGTCTGAATTAGTTTACGTTCCCACCAATAATGTATTAGTGTTTAATGTTTGTTGATTTTTTTTTTATTTATTTGAAAGACAGAGTTACAAAGAGAAGTATAGACAAAGAGGTCTTCCATCCACTGGTTCACTCCCCAAATGGCTGCAAAGGCCAGAGCTGTGCCAATCTGAAGCCAGGGGCCAGAAGCTTCTTCCAGGTCTCCCATGTGGGTGCAGGCACTCAAGGATTTGGGCCATCTTCCACTGCTTTCCCAGGCCAGAACAGAGAGCTGGATCAGAAGAGCAGCCAAGACTAGAACCTGCCCCCATAGGAGACGCTGGTGCTTTGGCTGGCGCCGCAGCTCATTTGGCTAATCCTCCGCTTGCGGCTCCAGCACCCCAGGTTCTAGTCCCGATCAGGGCACCGGATTCTGTCCTCTTCCAGTCCAGCTCTCTGTTGTGGCCTGGGTAGGCAGTGGAGGATGGCCCAAGTGCTTGGGCCATGCACCCGCATGGGAGACCAGGAAGAAGCACTGGTTCCTGGCTTCAGATTGGAGCAGCGTGCCGGCCATGGCGGCCATTTGGGGAGTGAACCAATGGAAGGAAGACTTTTCTCTCTGTCTCTGTCTCTCTCACTGTCTGACTCTGCCTGTCAAAAAAAAAAAAAAAAAAAAAAAAAAAAAAAGAGAGAGAGAGAGAGAGAGATGCTGACACTTCAAGCCAGGGCTTTAACCGGCTGCACCACAGAGCTGGTCCCTGTTTGTCGATTGTGGCATGACAGCCATTCTAAGTGGGGTGAGCCCAAACCTCATTATGGCTTTGATTTGCATTTTCCTAAAGGCCTGTGATCCTGAGCATCACTCTGTGTGTCTGTTGGTCATTTTAATTTTCTATTCTTAAAAATGCTTGTTCAAGTCCTTTTCCCATTTCTTAAATGGATTGTTTGTGTTGTTGTTGAGTTTGTTGAACTCTTTATAGGTTCTGGATGTTAACCCTTTAGGATTTTCATAGTGTGCAGATATTTGCTCCCATTCTACCCATTGCCTTTTCACTTCGTTGAATGTTTCTTTTGGACTGCAAAAGCTTCTCAGCTTACAGGAATCCCATTTGGCTTTGATTGCCTGTACCTCTGGGGTTTCTCCAAGAAGTCTTTGCCTATGCCAATGTCTTGCATAATTTCCCCAATGTTTTCCTCTAGTAATTTGTTGGTATCAGGTCATAGATTTAGATCCTTAATCCCTTTTGAGTGGATTTTGTGTAAGGTGTAAGGTAGGGATCTTGTTTTATACTTCTGCATGTGGAGATTCAATTTCCCCAGCACCATTTGTTGAAGCTACTTTTTCAAGGATTGATTTTAGCTCTTTTATCAAAGATTAGTTGGCTGTAGATGCCTGGATTGATGTCTAGAGTTTCTATTATGTTCCATTGCTCTACATGTCTATTTTTGTGCCAGTACCAGGCTGTTTTGATTATAACTGCCCTGTAGTATGTATTGAAATCTTTTATGACTCTTGAGTTTGTTTTTGTTGTTTAAAGTTACATTAGCTGTTTTGGTCTTTTGTGTTTGCATATGAATTTTATAATTTTTTTTCTAGTTTTGAGAAGAATGCCATTGGTATTTTGATTGGGATTTCATTGACTCTGTAAATTATTTTGCAGTGTGGACATTTGATGATATTTTCTGACTAACAGAAACTCACCTCACCAACAAAGAAACATGTAGACTGAAAGTGAAAGGATGGGAAAAGATATCTCAAGCTAACAGAAAGCAAAAATATGCAGGTATATAGCCTTCCTAATTTCAGACATAATATACTTTAATAAAAAAACTGTAAAAAGAGACAAAGAAGGGAATTATGTAATTATTAAGGGATCAATTCAATAGGAATATGTGACTATAAGAAATTCATATACACCCAATGTCAGGGTGCTTGGCTATTTAAAACAAATGTTAATGGAGCTGAATGAAGACATACACTCAAATATAATAATAATGAGGGACTTCAACATTCCACTTTCATCAATGGACAGATCAATTAGACAGAAAAACTACAAAATAATTCTATATATCTTTTCTGACCACAATGGAATGAAGTCAGAAATAATCTCCATAAAATATGCAAGCACATAGAGAGTGAACAACATGCTTCTGAAAATATAGTGGGTCATAAAACAAAAAAAATTTTGCAAATGAGTGGAGGTAACAATACAGTATATCAAAACTTATAGGATACAGTGAAAGCAACATTAAGAGGAAAGTTTACAGCAATTAGTACCTATATCAAGAAATTGGAAAGGCATCAAATAAATGAGGTGTAACATAGGGGTCTTGTTTTATACTTCTGTATATGAAGCTCCAATTTTCCCAGCACAATTTGTTGCAGTGACTGTCCTTGCTCCAGGGATTCATTTTCTTTCTTCTTCCAAGGAGTAGTTGTTTGTAGATGTATAGATTGGTTTCTGGAGTTTCTGTCCTGTTCCATTGGTCTATATTTCTATTTTTGTGCCAGTATCAGGCTGCTATGTTTGTACCTGCCCTGTACTATGTTTGGAAGTCTGTTATTGTGATGCCTCAGGCTTTGTTTTAAGATTTGCTTTAGCTATTTGGGGTCTCTTGTGTTTTCATAATGAATTTTAGCATCATGTTTTCTGGATCTGAGAAGAATGTCATTGGTATTTTGATTGGTGATTGGGATGGCATTTAATCTGTAAATTGCTTTTTGTAGTATGGACATTCTGATATTAATTCTTACAATCCATGAACATGGGAGATGTTTTCCATTTTTGTGTCTCTTCCTATTTCTTTCTTTAATGTTTTGTAATTTTCATCATACAGATCTTTCAACTCCTTGGTTAAATGTATTCCAAGGCATTTAATCATTTAAAATTTTGTAGCTATTTTTAGTGGATCTTAGGAATTCCTGAAGGTGTGGAAAGAGAGAATGTGTTAAAAGGTCTATTCCATGAAATAATTACAGAAAACTTCCCTAATTTGGAGAAAGGAAGAGATGCTGAAATACAGGAAGCACCTATAGAACTCCAAATAGATGTGACCAGAAAAGCTCTTCACCATGACTCGTTGTAGTCAGACTTTCAACAGTAAAACATAAAGATTCAAAAAGGTGCCTGATAGAAATGCCAAATTACTTTCAAAGGACCTCCAAGTAAATTCACAGCTTATTTTTCATCAGAAACCCTACAGGCTAGGAGAATGGAGAGACATAGTCCAAATCTTGAAAGGAAAAAAAAAAAAAAAGCTGTCAACCAAGAGTGATCTAACCTGCAAAGCTCTCATTTATAAGTGAAGGTGAATAAAGACCTTCCATAAGTAACAGAAGTTGAAAGATTTTGTCACCACTCATCCAGCCTTACAGATGATGCTTAAGGATGTGCAACAACAGACACACAGAGCGATAATCATTATGAAAGAATGTGAAGGAAAAAAATCTCCCAGTAAAGGTACAAAGGAAATCTAAAACAAACAATTATGGAGAAATGGTGGGGCCAAGTCATTACTTATCAATAATAACCTTAATGTAAATGGTCTGAATTCTCCAATTGAAAGATACAGACTAAGTGGATTACAAATCATAACTTATCTTTTTGTTGCCTGCAAAACACACCTCACCAATAAAGATACATGCAGACTGAAAGTGAAATGATAGAAAAAGATATTCCATGCCAAAGAAAATCAAAAATGAGAGGGTGTAGCCATCCTAATATTGGGCAAAAAAGAATTTAACACAAAAACTGTTAAAAAAAAAAACAAAGAAAAGCACTATGTAATGATTTATGGATCAATTCAACAGGAAGATGCGACTATAAAAAAATGTATGTGCACCCAATGGCAAGGTACTTGGCTATTTAAAACAAATGTTAATGGATCTAAAGGGAGACATATATTCCATTATAATAGTAATGGGTTGCCAGGGCTATGGCACAGTCAGTTAATCCTCTGCCTGCAGTGCTGAGATCCCATATGGGTACCAATTCTAGTCCTGGCTACACCTCCTTCATTCCAACTCTCTGCTATGGCCTTTGAAAACAGTGGAAGATGGCCCAGATGCTTGGGTCTTCTGCACCTGTGTGAGAGACCTGGAGGAAGCTCCTGGATCCTGGTTTCAGAAGGGCACAGCTCCAGCCATTGAAGCAATTTGGGGAATGAACCAGTGGATGGAAGACCTTTCTCTTTTTCTCTTCCTCTCACTGTCTATAACTCTACCTCCCAAATAAATAAAATCTCTAAAAAATAAAATAAAATAATAATGGGGGACTCCAGCACCCCACTTTTCACCAGTGGACAGATCAACTAGACAAAATCAACAAAGAAACAATGGAGTTAATCTACACTATGGACCCAATTGACCTGATTGATGTTTATGGAGCATTTCATCCCACAGCTGCAGACTACACACTCTCTTCATTGGTGAATGTATGTTTCTCTAGGATAGAACATATACTACACCATAAAGCAAGTCTCTACAGATTAAAAAAATGATATTATACCATGTATCTTTTCTGACCACAAATGAATGAAGCTAGAAATTAGCAACTTAAGAACCTCTAGAAAATATGCACTCATAGAGACTGAATGAACTGTGGATCATAGAAGAAATCAAAAGTGAAATCAAAAACATTCTGGAAATGAATGAAGATGACAATATATCATATTTTCTTTTAACCTTTCTCACCTTACCTTTAACTTTTTTTGCAAACATGTACATAATTTTCTACCCTTTGTCAGATACTGTCCTAAGCAGCGTTAGGAATTTAATAATGAAAAAGACAACACCTTGCCTTTAGGGAGTTCATTTCCTTAATGGAGTTAGCCGTTGACATATGAATAAATAAAATAATTTTAAAAACAAATATTTCTTTCACCATTTGAAGAAAAAAGAAGAGAGGAATACAATGATGCAGATGCTACAGAAGAGATGGGTATGGTTATCTTAAGGTAATTGGGAAAGGGTTCCTTGGATTTCTGGACTACACTCCCAGTGTTGCTAACATGTGACAAATGTGAACTAGAGGATATAACATTTTCCCTTTTATTTTCCCAGTTCTTCTTTCCTTCCTCCCTTCCATCCTCTCTCTCTCTCTCCCTCCCTCCCTCTCTCCCTCCCTCTCTCCTTCCCTTTCTTTCTTCCTCTCTTCTTTACTTCCTTTCTTTTCTTTCTTCGCTTTCTTCAGCTTTCAGCTAATGTCAGGACTCCTGTTCTACTTGTTCTTTTATTTATGTTTTTGGAAAGTAACCATTCCTTAATATCAGAGAATGAAGATCAAATTTAAACACAAAGTAGTGATTATACAAGAACAGAAATAAGAAAACTAATTCCTCAGCCATATTAACAAATTTATTTACAGGTTTCCCAAGAGATTGATAACCATAACCAATTCAACACTAAAATATGTATTTTCATAAATTGCAGTTATCTATTTTTATATGTGCAGAGACTCAAGGAGGCATATAACTTGCACAAAATTAGCAAAATACACAATTTCATTCCTTACTTAATGCTAAAGTGTTTCAAATAAGAAATGAAATTCTAGAAAAACCAACTTAATAAGTTAAATCTCTGGTGATTCTGTTCCAAGAGAATCCTCACCCTTGTAGAAGATTGAGAGAATAAGACCAGTCCCCTATATCAAAAATAAAATCCTAGCCCTAATTTGCTCAAATTGGACATGGCAGACATTGCTTTCAAGTGGTGTTAAGTACTTCAAGGACAACAATGTGATGATACTATTGTGTAGGAAATTCTGTCTGCTGTATCCTACTCATGTAATGTGTGTTGAAAGCACTGAGAATCATCAACAAGAAGAAATTACTTAAATTTTATGTGATCCATCCAGAATGTCTGAAACTGATTGAAACTGCCTTAGACCTATGTTTGTCCTTTCTTGTACTCTTAAAATAATTCTCCTGAAAGTGTTGCAAAGCACATCAGCTTGGATGGTTTGTTTTAGGCTAATCACCATTTCTCCTCCATCAGGCATTTTTTTCTTCCACCTAAGTACTGTTTAAGCAATGTGTTACTTTATATTCTTCAAGATGATTTTATTCCAAACACAGGTGTATTTGTCAGCTTTTCATTATTATAGCAAAATGCAAAGAGAAGTCTAATATAATAAGGAATAACGGTTTATTCTGCCTCATGGTTCTGGAAGGTGACTGTCCAAGATCAAAAGGATCTCAGTGATTCTACTTCTAGTGATGATATTCTCAGCAGAGTTCTGTGGTAACACATGGCTTCTATAGCAACAGACAGGGAGCGCATGGGAGTGTCTGCCCACCTATCCAGGTGGTTTTCTTCCCTTTCATTATGAAGCCCTCAGTATCCCAACATGTCAGTACCTCCCAACAACTGCATCCAACCTAATCCTTTCTAAAAGCCCCTCCTCTAAACACCTCAGTTGTATTAACTTCGCACCTACTTAGTGCCATTGCCATAAGACTTTGAAAATGAACCTCTTAAATTTGAAAGAACACATGTTCAAATCATAATGACAAGTACTGACCATTACATAAACATATCATTACTTCAGTATGCTGCCATACCCTGACATCCTAATTAGCACTGCCATATTGAACAAACACAAGAACTGGAAGCATTATGACACCCCACCCATGAAAAAATACATAGGCATAAGGAGGATTCAAATTAAAATTACATTTTTTAGGGCTCTGTAAATAACAAAATTCTCATTTGTTTGTTTCCCTCTCCTTTTTTTGACATTGCCTCCCCATGGACTTGGTCAGCCTATCAGAAACCTACACTATTCCATTTATCAAGTCCTTGAAACCTCTCATGTGGAATCACACTAAAACAAGTGCCAGCCTGGGGACTTGCATCCAAAAATTTAGCGGGTGACAATCTAATTGAATATTGCCATTAGAGATGTGCTTTGGAGCTTAATTTACACAGGAAAAAATAAGACTTAAAGCTTAATTTTTATATAAAAAAAGCTATATAAGCTCTCTATTCTGTAGTCCTAGGATACTATTAACATCAAATTTCAGACTTGCAATGAAAAATCTTACCATGGAAAACAAAATGCCATCCCATCAGCTCACCTCGGGGACTTCAGTTCCTTCCATTCTTCCCACTATTCTGGCAGACTGGAGTCTTTGTTGTTCCTTTATTTAGCCAAATATACTTTGCTCAAAAAGCTGTCAAAATCGTGATACCTTCAGTCAAAGATAACTGTCCCCTGGAGATTAGCATAACTCACTTCTTCACTCTCTCAAGATATTGTTCAAATATTACTTCTTGCACGAAGTCCTGATTGTGAAAGGAGGAGCTCATGATTAACTTTTATCTCTTATTAAATAGTTTAAATTTTATAATGTTGTGTTTTCCTTCACCATGTGCATAAAATCTAAGGCAGTTCTTGAAACTTAGGAAAAATTCAGTAAGCACTTTTGGAAGGAATGGATGAATGAATCTCTCAGACACAAGACTGTCTCACAAATGTGTCTTTATAATGTTATTTTCTTCCCTATATCTCTGATGGATTATCTGCATTCAAAAACCGTTACTTATATTCTGTCACCTTCTCTGGAAATATTTCCTAAGATACTCAGATAAATGATGAATATAAAGAAGATACAACAATTTCCTTTTTACTCCCCGCCTCCACCTCCTTGATATTTTTCTTATGTGGTGATTGTCAACCGTGGCCTGGCTCTATCACTGTTAAACCTTTGGATATGAGTTTTATCCTGCACTCGTCTGTACATTTAGTTGTCAGCACAATGCCTGGCTGTTCATTGGTTCCTCAATAACTGCTTGTTGAGTCGAACCAACGGATCTTACACTATTGCAACAACAAGAAGCACAGAAGAATCACAGTATTTTTAGTTGAGTATAAATTGCTGTAATTCAACATAGGATATTAATGTAACACAAGCACAAATGCACACATGAACATACACACACACATATACCCCTCAATAACTGGACCAACCTGCTTTGGTCAATACCTTGCTACAAAGTTCCAAGCTCTTTTCTCAAGAAAAACTTAAAATGACCAAAAATATGATGAATTAGAAGGAGAAAAGTTCTGGAAGACAGGGAAATGTGTATAGTGACTTAGCAAATGGCCTGTAAGACATAGGCACCTGGGGCCAGCATTGTGGTGCAGTGGGTTGAGACACCATCTGCAACTCTGGAATCCTATATGGGCACTGGTTTAGGTCTTAGCTACTCCTCTTCTGTTGGCGATGTGGATAAAGTTCTTGGGTTTTGGCCTCAGCATGACCCAGTGCTGGCTGTTGCAGGCATCTGGGATGTGAATCAATGGATGGAAGAGCTCTCCCTGTTTCTCTCTCTCTCTCTCTTTCTCTCTCTCTCTCTCTTAAGTAGTTGAAAATTAAATAAACATTTACAAAATGAAATTCTGAAGGGAGTCCTTTAGGTCCCAATGAAAGCATGCTAGACAATACTGTTAATGAGTAAGAAGATACATGAATCTCTGGCAAATAAATAGGAAAACGTAAAAGCTGTGTTACATCACTTTTTATCTTCTACAGAATTAAGAAGATAAATCCATAAATATAACTACGCATTTATGTTAGTGGGTACATAATGTATACTGACACAAGGCCATAATGTGTCCTCACTAAGCTTTATGACCCCTCAATTATATGTCTGGTGGATGACTAAGCAAGGTGAAGAGTGAGCATCTGTCTCAAATTATTTAAACTGATGTGATTACAAAAAGCTGCATTTTAATCAAGTGGCACCTACACAAGGAACTTTCTATTTAAACAAATATTTATATAATATTTTTATGAACTGAATATCTTTTCCAACTACCTATAAGCTATTTCTGGAATATTGCACAATGGAGTATTATAAAAATTGGACACATACACATATATGTGTACACACCTGTATTTGGCCATAATATTTAGATTTTGAAAGAATATTCTTTTACTATGCTTCATTTTGAAACTGTCAACTCATTTCCATCAAATTTATGTTTTCTGCACTAAGCAGACCCAATAGTTCAAAAGAAGAATCTAAGCAACATTGCCTTCAACAAGGAGAAAAACATCATGTATTAAAAGAGGGGTCTGCAAATTGCCTTAGCTTATGCAAGGCTGTCAGGGTTAGGTTCTGGAGTCCTATGTATGTTCTGAGAAGCTCCGGAATGGAGCTCCATGGCTGCTAGATGATAGGGTTGCCCCAGTGAGGAATCTTATTTACAGGGGAAAATTCTCATTCTGGGTTTGGAAGACAGAGTATGCCATCTGTTTTCTAAATGTATTATTATTTTTTTAATTACATAGGGAGGTTACCTCCAAACTGAGTTCACTTTCAGAATCAATTCAGAAAGCTAGTACTAAAAGTGCAAGCTATAATTTTTAGTCATTTGCAGTGGAAGCTCTCTGAACTGATTGACTTAATAGATGCACAGAATGAGTCTAACTCCACACACCTCACAGAGTGGTGCTAATGGCATCCAGGGTACTCCCCGTTTGGAAATCCTTAGTTAATGTGGCTACATAATTCAGGTCTCACCAAATGTGCTTGTTTCTAATATTTTTGAGCTTTATATCATTTAATTAAATATTACTTGAAGAGATTCCAAGTGAGTGCAATGATGAATTGGGATGTTTTCCTTTTCCTCTGTCTGCCTGCCTCTTCTTTGTCTCTCTCTTTCTCCTTTCTTTTCTTTTTTATATTATTAAAAGAACCTAAATTGAATTTCTTGGAAATGCTGATAATGTTGATCTGATTAAAAAAGGTGTCAGTGTAACCCATTCCTTTTCTATCCCAGAGTATCTGTTTTGGTCAGCAGTTAAGAGATGGACTGCACTTCCAATTTATGTTAATTTGAAATATGGTGTATATAAAGAGTCCTGGAGGGTCCAGAGCTGTGGTGTAGTAAGTTACACCTCTGCAAGCTATATGGGCTCTGGTTTGTGTCCCAGGTATTCCGCTTCCATCCATTTCTCTGATAATGGAATGGGAAAGCAGAGAAAGATAGCCCATGTGCTTGGGACCCTGCACTGACACGATAGACCAAGAAGAAGCTCCTGGCTCCTGGCGTAGGGTCTTCCCAGCTCTGCCTGTTTTGGCCATTTGAGGAGTGAACCAGCAGATGGACGATCACTCTTTCTCTCTCTCTCTGTCTCTCCCTCTCTCTGTCAGTAACTCTGCTTCTCAAATAAATAAATAAATAAATCTTTAAAAAAATGAGTCACAGGACTTTGAACTTACCTTTGATGATTAGCAAAATACACAAATTCTGCCTAAAAATATAATATTCCAAGGTTCCTTACCTCTCCCTTTGCATGGATTTTTAGATTTCTTGGGTTCATGCTCCTGAATGACCACCTGTCACACACCCATTTGATGATTCAAGCAGTATTTTCTCTGGCTAGTAAAACTTGCATATCAATATTCCAGTAGCACTGAGCAAACTGAAATAGAGTCAGGATCCAAATTTGAAGCCCATATGCAGGGATGTCAGGATCAGGCTGGTTCTATCTATATTTTATTATCTCTTGCCATTCCTCACAATTACGACATTTCTGGCAACAAAATGAAACTCCTAAATTCAATACACACACCTAGGGAGAGCTGTTGGTAGTCAATCTTACAAGCACCAAGTAAAAGGGCTTAGAGCGAAAAACACACACCTTTAATGGAGACAGAAGGATTGCAGGTTTTCCAAAATGATCAAAAGCTACTTTTTCAATTGTTACATATCTGGGGGAAACATCACTCTTTTGTTGTTTTATATCCACAATTTATGTTGCAAATAAAAATCACCAGGCCTAAAGCAAAAGTAAGGTGCACAGATACAGGTCAAAGAAATAATACTTTGGAATTGTGCTTAATCCAAGCCTTAAAGCAAACAGTGATGAATAAGTAAACTATCTTTCTAAGTCCCTGAACACACCCTCACTTACTCACTCACAAATTCTTGAATCCACATGCAGAAATTTTTGATAAAATGCAGACACAAGTGGATAAGAGCTTAGAAGACAATCACCTATGGGTATTTAATAACAAGAACCAGTGATAACGTAAATACTTAAAAAAAACTACAGATTTACTTATTTATTTGAAGGGCAGAGTTGATATGGATAAGGCAGGTAGCTAGCTAGGTTGGCTAAGCTGGAAGCATCTGCACGCCACAAGCCTCGCCTCATGTGTAATACTTGTCAATCAAACCTCCCTCTTCCTTTGATGGCTCTCTCATCTGGGACCTTGGGAGAGGAACCATGTAAATAAAAATTCCCTTTCCAACTTCATAGAAGAGGCTGATAACTGTGAAGGTCTCTCTCTCTGCTGACCATTACTGGAGGAGGTGCTTAGATGTCCTGTCTATACTTCCCCTCTCCCATCCCTTCTCTCCTTCTGGCCCACTATCCACCTAGGCTCACATACGTGTGTGTGTGTGTGTGTGTGTGTGTGTATGTGCTCACTTTCTTACCATCTAAAAATATTATATATACACACACATATATATATAGAGAGAGACAGAGAGAAAGAGACAGAGAGAAAGAGACAGAGAAAGGGGGAGAGAGAGAGTAAGAATCCCTCTATGCATGGCAAGAGAAGAGCCTGGAATACAATTAAATTCTAATTCCCCCACTTCACAGTGACAGGGAGAGAAAGACAGAGGGGGAGAGAGAGAGAGAGAGAGAGAGAGAGAGGAGAGAGAGATATCTTACATCTGCTGGCTCATTTTCAAAATGGCTACAATAGCTGTGGCTGGGCCAGGCTGAAACCAGATGCCAGAAACTTCATCCAGGTCTCCCAGTTGGATTGCAGGGGCCCAAGGACTTGGGCAATCATCCACTGCATTTCCATGTGCAAAAGTGGAAAGGGATTGGAAGTGAGACAGGTGGGGTTTAATTCAAAGCAGAGATGCAGGATGCCAGTGTTGCAAGCAACAGCCTAACCTGCTACACCATGACATTGGCCCCAACTTAAAGACTTTTGTAGAGCATGGCGATTTCAGAGAATGTTTCCTCCTGGTCTTTATCTTGAAACAACCTTTTAGGAAACTTCTTTTCTACTGGTTTGACATCCCCCATCCTTTCCTAACTCTAGCACATACTTTACTTTAGGTAGCACTGATTTATAAGTACTGAACTGTATCATTTTAATTGTAGCACTAACATACACCTATCCCAACGATACATCCCAATGATCCCAAATGATAACATAAAAATGTAAGAGCAAAGAAAGGAATCTTCCTTTTGCTTCTTTTTTTCAATTTTCCCACACCCATTCTTCTTGTCAGACATTGATTTTAGAGGTAACTGCATTAGTTAAGAGTCAGTACTCCATGCACATAAGGAATTCTATTAGGTCATTCTTTGTTATTGCAATATGATATCAAATGCAGGTTACCTTTATGAAATAAGGGGTTTACTTTGGTTCACAATTCTAGTCCAAAGTCAAGGGCCTTTATCTAGTGATGGTCTTCTTACAGACAGAATCCCATGGTAGCACAGGCATCAAATGGTGAGACAAGAAATGCATGCGTGTGAGTGTGTATCCTTGGCAATCCCTCTCTCTCTTCTAAGATCACCAGGATTCATTCATGGAGGCCGAACCCTTATAACCTACCTTAATTCTGATCACTGATCAAGAGCCCCACTTCTTTCTTTCTTTCTTTCTTTCTTTCTTTCTTTCTTTCTTTCTGGGGGGGGGGCAGGCAGAGTAGACAGTGAGAGAGAGAGAGACAGAGAGAAAGCTCTTCCTCCTATTGGTTCACCCCCTAAATGACTGCTGCTGCCGGCGTGCTGCGCCAATCTGAAGCCAGGAGCCAGGTGCTTCCTCCTGGTCTCCCATGCGGGTGCAGGGCCCACCACTGCACTCCTCCACTGCACTCCCGAGCCACAGCAGAGAGCTGGACTGGAAGAGGAGCAACTGGGACAGAATCCGGCGCCCCAACCGGGGTGCAGGCGCCTCAGGCGGAGGATTAGAAGTGAGCCGCAGCACCAGCCCCCACTTCTAAACACCACAGTTGAATAAGTTTCTACTCTCTTAATACTTCAGAATAGGGATTAAACTGTAATGTGTGAAATTTTAGGGGACAAAAACCATATCTATACTACAGAATTCTTGTCCTGGACCCTGAGATTCATATCTTTTTGATGGTGGAAAATGCAGTCCTTCCATCCCTATGGTCCCGAAGACTTAACTTATGCCAGCATTAACTCAAAATTCCAAATCAAGGGCCAATCCTTCCAGCTGTGAGCCCATGTAGAAATCAGAAAAAAGTCACATACTTCCAAGAAAGGATGAAAGGACACGTACAAATTACACATCCCTATCCTAAAAGGGAAAGCAGAGAAATGGAAATGAGTGACTCAAAGGAAGCCTGTATTCAGCAGAACAGACACTAAGTCCCAAAGCTCCACGTCTAGCGCTTTGCGCACACTGAGGTGAGAAGGGGGCCCTGAGCCCTGGGCCAGTCTCACCCCATGGCTTTCTTGTCACAAGCCACATGGGTGCTTTTGCACACTGCCTGTAGCGGTCCCTGAAGGGCATTCCATGTTGCTGGTAGCTGTACCTTTTTAGAGCCTCCACTGTGGCTCCATTCCCATGGCCAAAGGCATCACCCTATGGAAATTCTTTTCAGGAGCTCTTAGCCTGTGGCAAAATATTGCCTGGTCTTCTAAAGCATTCCTTTGAAATCTCAGTAGAAACCACCATAACACTGTCTGTCCTTGTCCCATGTGCCTGAAAACTCAGCACAATGTGGACACCAAGGTGGAGGCCAGCATGGGTTACCTCCTGAGCATGCAATCATGGAGTGCCTCACCAACTGAAAACAGGAAAATGAACCACAAGTTGGCCTGGTGCAAGGAGTCAGAGAAGGCATCCTAGGGTCCATTCTGAAAATGATTCCAACCAGGACAGTCTGTGGGCCTGTGCTAGGCAGAATGGCCTTAAAGATTTCTGAGACGCCTTTGAACATCTTTACCAATTATTCTTAGGCAAAGCAACAGGCTCCTTTTTATCCATGCTCATTTTTTAGGAAGCAGAGTCCAAGTTGTAACCTTAGATACTTTTTGTTGTTGCTTTTTCTTCTTCCCTGATCGGGCTGTGGATTTTCCAAATCTTTCCAACTCTGCTTCCTTTTGCTTCCCCTGACTCATGGTATCTCACTAAAACTATCCACTAACACTCAAACTGCAGCCCAAATGCTTTGTGCTTTTGGAATTTCTCTTGCAAAATAAACTAGACCATCATTCTTAATTCGGGCTTTATATAAACTCTGAGAGCATGGCCACAATTCAGGCAAGTTCTTTGCTCATGGCATTCTAGACCATTTCTAGCCTGTGCCTCTAAACTTCTCTGAGGGCTACCTGTTACCCAATCCCAAAGCTGTTCCCCATTTCCAGGTGTAGTTACAGAACCACTCCAATTTTCTGGTTCTGTAACAAAATACCTGAACGTAGCCAACTTGGTAAAGAGGTTTATGTTGGCTCACCATTCTGGTCCAAGGTCAAGGGTCTATATCTGGTGATGCCCTTCATGCTAGAAGGGTCTCAAGTAGCCCAGGGCATCACATGGTGAGAACTGTGAATGCAAGTTACATGTCTGTGTCCTCCGGTCTCCCACTCTCCTGTTACGACTCCACTGATATTCACTCATAAAGACTCCACCTGATAAATTCCCTATACCTAATTCTAATGATTTCCCAGACACCCTATCTCTAAATACCATAGTGAGGTTAGATTTCTACCTTCTTGGCACCTCACAATGAGGATAATATTCAACACAGGCAAACCACAGCAAAGGCACAGAAGGACTCACTTTTGGTATTTATGTTGTACTGCCACTGCTTTTTACCTTAAAGTGGAATTTACCTAACTTTTTATGCAATATGTACAAATTTAACATGTTTATTGTAAGGAAATTTTAGGCACTATTTCTCATAATTTTTTTTTACAAACTCAGTTTGTTCTTATATGTATTAGCTCCAATTTCACTGCTTAACACAATGCTGCAACACATTCATTTTCACTGTCATACACATTTCCAGAGTGAGGTCTGAAAAATAGAATCTCTGGTCAAAGGCTAGAAGACAAAGTATACTTAAAATCCAGTGTGGCTGAACTAATTTTCTCCCCTCTACCTGCAATTTGTGAAAATATTCATTCTATCTCCCTACTCCCATGGCAATACAAATGATCAAATGGAAAATTTTTGCCAACCTGGATAAACTTTATTATTCTGATTTACTTTTCCTTAATTGCTAATGAATGCAGACATCTTTTTGCATATCAGTTGACCATATGTGCATATATCTTATTTCATGAAATGTTAGTTTTTATGTCTTATCCATTTATTTGAGGAGGTATCAATCTATTTTTGCATAACTTTTTAAAATATATTTTATATGAATTTTTTATCTGTAAAAATACAAAGTAACTTTGTCTAGAAGATGGGTTAGCTTTTTCTTTTTTCTATGATGCCTTTTGCAATTCAATCCTTTTAGTTTTTTACATAGTAATGCCTTCTAATATTTTCTTCATGATTTCTGAATTTTTGTTTTACTTGCTAAAGCTTTAATTGTTCTTAAGTGTATTGAAATATACTATTTCTTAATGTTTTTATAATTGTTTTTGTAACATTATAGTTTTAACTCATCTATTGAACATGGCATAAGGTAGGTGTTTATATTTATAAAATATTATATATATATGTAGATAAACATACCAATAATATATGTTGAAAATGTGATCTATTTGTCTTAATTAAAAATGCCACCATTATTATCTAATCAGTTATACATATTTTAGACTCTCTAGTCTCTTTCAGTGATGAATTTGTCAATTTTCAGCACTACTCCACAATTAACTATTTAATATAATTAATTATTTCTTGTAACTAGTATCGTGAAGACATAATGTCATTATTTTGTCATTTAACAAAACATGGCTATTATTATGAAATAATCTTATGAATTTCATAAATTAATCTTACAAAAATTTTAATGTGAATTGAGTAAACTTATTATTTTGGAGTACTTAACCCTTTAGAAATTTTACTTATTTATTTACTTGAAACACAGAGTGACAGAAGAGATGAAGAGGAAAAGAGGGAGAGCTTTCATCAGGTGGTTCTTTCCCCAAATGACTGCCACAGCCAGTAAGGGTAAATCCTCTACTTGCAATGCCAGCATCCCATGCTGGTTTGAGTCCTGGTGCTCTACTTCTGATCCAGCTCTCTGCTATGGCCTGGGAAGGCAGTAGAAAATGGCCTAAGTCCTTGGGCCCCTGCACTCATGTAAGAGACTGGGAAGAAGCTCCTGGCTCCTTGCTTTGGATCAACACAGCTCTGACCAGTGACGTCATCTGAGGAGTGAACCACTGGATGGAAGACCTCTCTCTCTGCCTCTCTGTAGCTGTGCCTTTCAAATAAATAAATAAATAAATCTTTAAAAAATTGTCAATTATAACAAAAGCAAGATATATAGCAACTAATGGTGGTTGTCTCTTACACTAATCAACACATTCTTTCTTAATTTTTCAGATTCCTTTTTTTTTTTTTTTTGAGAGGCAGAGTGGACAGTGAGAGAGAGAGACAGACAGAAAGGTTTTCCTTTAGCCATTGGTTCACCCTCCAATGGCCGCTGCGGCCAGAGCGCTGTGGCCAGCGCGCCGCGCTGATCCGATGGTAGGAGCCAGGTGCTTATCCTGGTCTCCCATGGGGTGCAGGGCCCAAGTACTTGGGCCATCCTCCACTGCACTCCCTGGCCACAGCAGAGAGCTTGCCTGGAAGAGGGGCAACCAGGACAGAATCCGGCGCCCCGACCGGGACTAGAACCCGGTGTGCCGGCGCCGCAAGGCGGAGGATTAGCCTAGTGAGCCGCGGCGCCGGCCTCAGATTCCTAATGTTACCTGGTTTAGTATGTATTAATTATGAGTTTAGGATGCTAAGCTTTGTCATTCAAGTGGGACTTCTGAGGTGGGCATTTTTTTTTATTTATTTTTTTCTTTTTTTGACAGGCAGAGTGGACAGTGAGAGAGAGAGACAGAGAGAAAGGTCTTCCTTTACCATTGGTTCACCCTCCAATGGCCGCTGCGGCCAGAGCGCTGCGGCCGGCGCACCGCGCTGATCCAATGGCAGGAGCCAGGTACTTCTCCTGGTCTCCCATGGGGTGCAGGGCCCAAGCACTTGGGCCATCCTCCACTGCACTCCCCGGCCACAGCAGAGAGCTGGCCTGGAAGAGAGGCAACCAGGACAGAATCTGGCGCCCCGAATGGGACTAGAACCCGGTGTGCCGGCACCGCAAGGTGGAGGATTAGCCTAGTGAGCTGCAGCGCCGGCCAGAGGTGGGCATTTGACATAATGGTTAAGACAATGATTGGGACACCAGCATCCTCTAGTGGAGTGCTTTTCTGGAATCTCAGCTCTGCTCTCAGTTTCAGTTTCCTGCTCAAGAACACCCTGGCAAGCAACAGGTGATACTTCAAGTAGTTGGTTCTGTACCACCATGTGGAAGACTCAGATTGAATACTGCTCCTGGCTTCTACTTGTTGCATCCTAGACTGTTGAGGACATTTGGGGAGTGAACCAGCAGATAAGAGATCTCTATCTGCCTCTTCGTCCTCTACCTCTTTCTGTCCCTCTCCCTCTCTGTCTCCCCTCACCACACACACTCATTCTTTTTCATATAAATAGAATTGATAAATAGCAAATTTTTAAAAATTAACTTCATGGGAGAGGGAGCGGGACATGGGAGGGGTTCGAGTGGGAGGGAAATTATGGGGGGGCGGGGAAAGCCATTGTAATCCATAAACTGTACTTTGGAGATTTTTATTTACTAAATAAAAAAAATTTAAAAAATTAGCTTTTCAGCCAGCTCCGAATGCCTTTAGGGCTGATTCTGAGGCCAGAGTGCTATTTAGGACATCTGCCATTCTATGAGTCTGCTGAGATTCTCACTTCCCATGTTGGATCACTCTCCCCTTTATTTACTCCATCAGTTAGCGTTAGCAGGTACTAGACTTGTAACTTCACTCATTGACGTGCAAACAACTGATAATTTTGCCTCATTACATTTTTTTTGATAGGCAGAGTTAGACAGTGAGAGAGAGACAGAGAGAAAGGTCTCTCTTTTACGTTGGTTCACTCTCCAAATGGCCGCTATGGCCGGCACGCTGTGCCTATCCGAAACCAGGAGCCAGGTGCTTCCTCCTGGTCTCTCATGCGGGTGCAGGGCCCAAGCACTTGGGCCATCCTCCACTGCCTTTCTGGGCCACAGCAGAGAGCTGGACTGGAAGAGGAGCAACAGGGACAGAATCCGGCGCCCCAGCCAGGACTAGAACCCGGGGTGCTGGCACCGCAGGTGGAGGATTAGCCAAGTGAGCCACAGCGCCGGCCTTGCCGCATTACATTTTAAAAGGCCAACTTACACTTTGTTTCCAAATTAAACGTGTCCGTCAATGCAGAGCTGAAGTTGTAGTACAAGAGTGAAAACTGATGTCCACCAAATGAAGAAATATGTTGAAAACAACATACTTTATCTGAAGATACTCGGTACAGAGAAAGGAACAAAGGAAACAAAGTCTTCAGGGAAGAAGTTTCTGATAGGACGGCAGTTGAGTAGAGGATGGAACAAATCTGAGGGATGCAATGAGGGAGAAGGGCAAACTGGGAGTCTCCAAGTGCTCACTTCTCCACAGAATTATCAAGATGAACTAATTCAGGCACTGTCCAAAGCTTTTGTTTTGAAAACTTGCATGCTTGCTGCTTCCACAGGAAAAACTTGGTGGAGAAATTGTGGTTCAAATTGGTTAATGCTAAGCCTTCAGCATGATAACACCTATTCATCTCCCACCCCACAGCCTCTGGCAGGCAGCTGTGGGGACAGCAATCACATTTCTGTTGAGGTTTCCTGGAGCCAACAAGGTCAACTGGAACTTTGTCAACCAGTTACGAAGTTTCTGCATTCAGATTGTAGTCTTCCTTTTGATAATAGACATGCAGACATAGACATTAGCTGCCAGTGTGTCAACTCTCACCAGCTGAAATGGCATTTTAGAGGATTTCCAGGATCCACAGCTTGGTTAGTGTGCATTAAACACTCATGGATGTGGTGGTTTTAGAAAGAAAATCATTCAACCTCAAGAACAGAACTGAGTAGACCTGAAGCTTTAATGTCAGGCTGATTCTGGCCAGAGACATCTTTAAACAACCAATAAAACAGCAAACCTGGGTAACAGAGACAATAGTACAATCTCCAGAGCTACCATACCATATGATTCAGTGTTCAATTTACAGCAACAAACTATAGCCTCTTCAAAGAAACAAGAGACTCCAGCCCAGGGACCAGTGCCATGGCGGTAGGTTAATCCTCCACCTGTGGCGTCGGCATCCCATATGGGCACTGCTTCTAGTCCCGGCTGGTCCTCTTCCAATCTAGCTCTCTGCTGTGGTCTGGGAAAGCAGTGATTGGGCCCCTGCACGCGTATAGGAGACCTGGAAGAAGCACCTGGCTCCTGGCTCCAGATCAGTGTAGCTCTGGCCATTGCAGCCATCTGGGGAGTGAACCAATGGAAGAAGTCCTTTTTCTCTGTCTCTCCCTCTCACTGTCTGTAACACTACTTCTCAAATAAATAAATTTTTTTTAAAAAAGACTCCAGCCCATTCAAAATAATAAAATAATTTATAAAATCTAACCTGAGGAAGTTCAGAGCTTAGACCTACTAGACAAGAACCTTAAAATAACTGCATTAAGGGTGTTCTAAGAGTGGCCGGTGCTGTGGCGTAGTGGGTAAAGCCGCAGCCTGCAGTGCCAGTATCCCATATGGGTGCCAGTTCGAGATCTGGCCCCTCCACTTTCCATCCAGCTCTTTGCTGTGTCCTGGGAAAGCAGTAGAAGATGCTCCAAGTCCTTGGGCCTCTGCACTCACGTGGGAGACCCCGAGGAGGCTCCTGTCTCCTGGCTTCAGATTGGCTCAGCTCTGGCCATTGCAGACATCTGGGGAGTGAACCAGCGGATGGAAGACCTCTCTTTCTCTCTCTCTCTCTCTGCCTCTCCTCTCTCTAACAGTGACTTTCAAGTAAAATAAATCAATCTTTTTTTTTAAAAAAAAGGGTGGGTTCTAAGAACTAATGGAAGGCGTGGACAAAAACAGGGAGATATGAACATAATGAAAACATCAACAAAGCAATAGCAATTACAAAAAAGAGATAAAAAGAAATGTTAAAGCTAAATAATACAGTAAATGAAATGTAAAATAGATGATACAGTAAATGAAATAGATAATACAGTAAATGAAATAGATACAAATATTCCAAAAGAAGAGTTGAGCAAGCAGAAGAAAAAGTCAGCAAACATGAGGATACACTGATTGAAATTGTCAAATCTGATAGATAGAAAGTAAAAGGATTAAAGAGATTGAAGAAACATTAACAGAACATAAGGAATCATTAGACAGACCAATATAAGCATTGGGGGAATCCCTGAAGAAAAATGAGAGAGATTGATAGTTTGATACCCAAAGCACAAGCAATGAAAGAAAACTAGAGAAATGGGATTTTATCAAGATAAAAAGCTTCACACAACAAAGGAAACAATGACAACAATGAAAAGACAACTTACAGATAAGGGAGAAAATATTTTTAAATTACATGTCTAAGAAGAGGTTAATAACTAGACTATATAAAGAGCACAAGCAATTCTATAGCAAAAAATAAAAATACAATAAAAATGAGGGAAAAGGGTTCCAGCATTATGGTAAAGATGCAGCCTAAGACAATGGACTTCCATTGGGGGTTGGTTCTTGTCCAGTTGCTCCACTTTCAATCCAGCTCCCAGTTCATGGCTTGGGATAAGCAGTGAGAAAATGGCCCAAGTGTCTGGGCCCCTGCCACCCTCACCAGAGACCTGGTTGAAGTTCCTGACTCCTGGCTTTGACTTGATCCAGCACTGTTCATTGCAGCCATCTGGGGAGTGAATGAGTGGATGGAAGATCTCTCTTTCTCTACTGTCTCTCCCTCTTCTTCTCTGTAATACTGACTTACAATTAACTAAACTAATTTTAAAAGAAAAATAATAAGGTCAAGAGACCAGAGTAGACATTCCTCAAAAGAAGATATGTGGTTGGCTAACAGATACATGAAAAATTGCTCAATATCATTCATCATTAAGATGTTGCAAATTGAAACCTAATTCAGATAGCACTTCACACCTGTTAGAATAGCTATTATCAAAAAAAAAAAAAAAACCAGAAAAGTATTGTTCAGAATATACCAAAAAAGGTACTCTTTTGCATTGTTAATGATAATGTATATTAGTATAAGCATTATAGAAAACAGTATACACGGGCTACTGCCTGCAGTGCCAGCATCACATATGGGCCCAGATTTGAGAATACAGTATACAGACACCTCAAAAAATTAAAAATTTCTATATGATCAAGCAATCCCACTTTGGGGTAATTATTGAAAAGATTTGAAAACAATATGTGGAAGGGAATACTTTCGTGCTCATTGTAGCACTATACACAATAGCCAAACTATGGAGTCAACATTAGTGTACATGACGAGGTGAATGGATAAAAACTACATGGTGAGCATACATAATAGAATAATATTCTATCTTTGAAAAAGAAAGGCATCCTATCACTTGCAACCACATGAACGGAATTGGATAGCAGAATTTCAAAACATCTACAATAAAATAAACATTTTTAAAATTTTAAAAATTTATATAAAGGAAACTAATTTCATTTATAGTTTTAAGTGAAACATGATGCTCCCACCCTACCCTCCCTTAATCCCTTGCTTCCACCCTCACTTCGTCATTTGTTATTTTTCTTTTTAGTTTTGCAATGACAAACCTTCAATTTACTTTACAACCACAATCTTAACACTACATTAAATAAAAAATTCTACAAGTAGTAAGTAGAAAAACCACTGTGTTCCTTAAGAGTACAGATAAGGACTATAAACAATAATAAAATCTCAAAATGTCAACTTTGCTAATATATATTACTTATTGTATTCTGTATATTAGTTGCCAAAAATCAGGGATTACATATGATATTTGCTTATGTGGGACTGGCTTATTTCCATAAGCACAATGGTCTCCAATTGCATCCGTTTCATTGCAAAAGACAGGATTTTATTCACTTTTATGACTGAGTAGTATTCCATCATGCATATTTACTATAATTTTTTGTCCAATTATCAGTTGATATACATCTGGATTGATGCCATATCATATCGATTGTTAGTTGAGCAGCTATAAACATGAGGTACAGAGCACATTCATTTGCTGATTTCATTTCCTCTGAATAAATGCCCAGGAGTGGGACTGCTGAGCCATATGGTAGATCTATTTTCAGATTTCTGAGGAATCTCCTAACCTCTTCCATAGTGGTTGTACTAGTTTACATTCCCACCCAAAGTATATTAGGGTATCTTTTCCCCCCATATTCTCACAAGCAGTTTTTTATTTTTAGATTATTAGAAGATAGACATTCTAACTGGGATAAAGAGAAACCTCACTGCAGATTTTATTTGCATTTCCCTGATGGCTAGTGATCCTGAATATCTTTTCATGTGTCTGTTAGCCTTTTATATTTCATACTTAGAAAAACACCTTTTCATGCCTATTTCTTTTTTTAAAAGATTTATTTACTTATTTGGAAGGCAGAGTTACAGAAAGGCAGAGGCAGAGAAAGAGAGAAAGAAGTATTCCATCAATTAGTTCACTCCCCCAAATGACTGTAATAGCCAGAGCTGGCCTGATCTGAAGCCAGAAGCCAAGAGCTTCTTCCAGTTCTCCCATGTGGGTGCAGGGACCCAAGGACTTGGGCCATCTTCTACTGCTTCTCCAGGCTACAGCATAGAGCTGGTTCGGAAGTGGAGCAGGCAAGACACAAACCAGTGCCCATATGGGATGCCAGCACTGGAGAAGTTGCCTTTACCCACTATGCCACAGTGTCAGGCCTCTTAGCCACTTCCTAACTGGATTGTTTGTTTTGTTGTTGTTGAATTATTTGCGCTCCTTATATATCCTGTCTATTAACCCTTTGTCAGATGTATAATTTCCAAATCTTTTCTCCCATTCTGTTGGTTGTCTATTTTGTTGAGTGCTTCCTTTGCTGTGCAAAAGCTTCTTAGCTTTATATAATCCCATGTGTCAATTTTTGCTTTTATTGCCTGTGCTTCTGGTGTCTTATCCAAGAAGTCTTTGCCTATGCCAGTATCTTGCTGTTTTCCCTAAGATTTTCTCTAGTAATGTGATGGTATCAAGATGTAGGTTAAGATCACTGTTCCATTGTGAGTTGATTGTTTACATAACATGTAAGCTACAGATCTTGTTTCAGACTTCTGCATGTAGAGGTCCAATTTTCGCACACCATTTGTTGAAGAGACTGCCCTTTCTCCAGGGAGTGATTTTAACTCATTTGCCAAAGATTAACTGGTTGTAGATGCACAGATTAGTTTCTGGGTATTTTTTTTTTTTTACTATGAATCTATTGATGTGCCTTCCTACATGCAGAAAACAAATGGCAGAGTCACAAAAATAATTTCCTCTTTGTCAATAACTGCTTGAAATTAAAATGGATTTAACTACAATGAAAATGCAAAGATTGGCTGAACAAAAAAATACTGAGGATCTGCCTATCTGCTGTTCACAACAGCCTGCTTTACATCTCTAGAAACAAATGGACTAATAGTGAAAGAATGGGAAAGACACTCCATTCACATAGTGACCAAAAGAGAGCAGAGATTCATAAATTAATGTAAAACAAATAATTTTTATATCAAGTGTTTCTAAAGGGACAAAGAAAGATCATTCATAAAAAGATCAATTTCACCAAAAAGATACAACAGTTACAAATATACATACATGATTGAACCATTAGAGCACTGAAATATATGAAGCAAACATTTACAGAGATGAAAGGAAAAAAGTTCTACCATAGAAGAAACTTCAATATACAACACTCGATTATAAACAGAGTATCTATACAGAAGCTTAGTGCCGAAATAGAGGATTGATAAGACTATGAACAACGTACGGCTAACAGATGTATATGCAAAAGTGTTCATCTAACAGCAATAAACTACAGTTATTTTCAAATGCACAATAAATATTGTTCATATAGACCATATGTTAATCCATAAAACAAGCCTCAGAATTTATAAAAGATTGGAATTTTGCAAGATATCTTCTGTGACCACAATGGAATGAATCTAGAAAGCAATAACAGGAGAAAAGAGAAAACTCATCAATATATGGATATTAAGCAGCATAACTTCATCAATCACTGGTCAAAGAAATCACAAAGAAAATCAGATTCTTCTCTAAGACAAGTGAAAATGAAAACACAGCATAATAACATTGATAGACTACTGTGAGAGAAGTGATAAGTAAAATTATGTATATAGTCATAAACAGACACTAAAAATAAACATCTCAAATAAATAAATCAATATTACACCTTAATCAACTAAGAAGAAACTAAATCCAAAGGTAGAAGAAGAAAGGAAATAGTAGATATTAGACTAAAGATAAATGAAATAGAGAATAAAAGAAGCTAAATGAAAACAATAGCTGATTTTTTATTGAGTTGACAAAGAAAATGAGAGAGAACATTCAAATTTCTTCTAAAAACAATATATATAAAGGATATTTCTGAATTTTTTATTCATCCTGTGTGATTATGAACTCGTAGCAATTAATTTCAAGAGGTCTAGAAGGTATACCTTGATTAAATATACACATTCATGGGTATGTGAAAAATTATGTCAGTAGTCAAGTTTATCATTTTATTTACTCATTATTTTATATCATAAATAGTGATGGATAAAGAATCTTTTTTCCAAAATAGAAATTAAATATGTTATTACTGATGTTTCAGAAATAAAAACTATTCTAAGAGAATACTAGAAACAATTTTACCCTGAAACACTGAAAAACCTAAATGAAATGGAAAAATTCCTAGAAAAACCAAGCTTGCTGACACTGAATCTTGAGACAGTAGAAAATCTGAACTGTCCTATAACTAGTGAAGTGTTTAAATCAAGAACCAAAAATTTACAAACAAAAAGAAACTTTTGAAGAGATGGTTTCACAGATGAATTCTACCAAACATTTAAAGAAGTAACATGGTATCGTGGAGATATTCTTTGGTTTCTTGTTCTTTTCATTTCCCTGCTGTGGTGGCTTTTCTCATTATACTATGACTCTAGATTAAGTAGACTGTCTGCTTTTGGTGAATCTTTAGAGGCTTGTGGTGGGTGTGGCCAGAGAGCTCTGTTCAGTTTTTCAGGGTTAAGGGTGTGCCAAAGGTGACACACCCAGGTTTGGCATGGTAAATCTCTCTCTCTCTCTCTCTCTCTCTCTCTCTCTATTCAGAAGGGAAGTAATTTCACACAGCTGAGCTATTCTCCTTGGAGGCAATCAGTGCCTGAGGGTTAGCCACTGTGGGTATAATATTCATCTACTCTGTCCCAAGGACCACACAAAGGATCTGTGCAGTCCTCATTGTAAGCTCAGATTCCCCTGCAATCTCCCACCAGCTTGCCAAGTTTACCAAGTATGTGGCGTCTCCCACCGAGTACTCACATCTCAGGCACTCTGTGAGTTCTCCCACACACCCTCAGGTTTTTTTCACAGTCCCAGTTCATAAGCTCCACACATTCGCTAGGTCTTAACCTCCTGTTATATCTCCCTAACAGAGTCAGGTTTTTCTGTTTGGCTGAGGGCAGGCGCAGCCCTGAGGTGGCACAGCTGTTACGTATGTCCAAAATGGCACCTGCTCTTTGTCTTGCTCCCCTTTGTAAGGTGAGTGAAGAGAGAGAATTGCACCCATACCAGTCTCTTTTATTTTTATTTTCTCTCCTCTAGTTAGCCTGGTGAACTTTCCCCCACGGGGCTTCAAGCCTCGTTCCCTCTAGGCTCTTCCTGCCACTTTCCTGCCAGTGTCTTGGGCTATTGAGGTTTTGCCTCACCTCCCTTTCCAGCACTGGTGCAGTAGACTCGGCAGCTGGAGTCCCAAGCCGTGGGCGCCCGTGCCCTCCACGTAGGTCCATCTTGTCTCACTAGTTCCGGAAGAGTTTCCTCTACAATTTTTTCCCTAACTCTTCCCTAAAACCACTGTACCTCCACTTTTATTAAACTATCTTTTCCCAGACTATTCCTCCCTATTCCACCATCTTGGAGCAGAAACCAAGGAAACAAGAACAAGGAAGACATTATGATACCCCCGGAAGTATATGACACTCCAATAGAAGATTATGAAGATGATGAGAAAAAATAAATGCAAGATACGGATTTCAAAAAATTTATGATAAGAACATTTAGAAGTTCTCAAAAACAAATTCATGAACTGTAGAAATCCTTACTGGACAGGATAGAAAATCTCTCTTGTGTAAATGAAATCTTAAGGAGGAATCCAAATGAAATGAGGAATCTAGTAGAACATGAAATTGTGATATGGAAGGGAAATCAAAATGAAATGAAGAATTCAATAGATCAAATGACAAAAACATTTGAGAGCCTTAACAGAATCAGTGAAGCAGAAGAGAGAATATTGGACTTAGAAGATAGAGCACAGGAAAACATACAGTCAAACCAAAGAAAAGAAGAGGAAATTAGAAACCTAACAAATATTGTTGGGAATCTACAAGGATACTATTAGAAAACCTAACATTCAGGTTCTAGGAGTTCCTGAAGGCATGGAGAGAGAGAAAAGATTAGAAGGTCTTTTTAGGGTGAGAGGGAAGTTATGAGGGGGAAAAAGCCACTGTAGCCCAAAAGCTGTACTTTGGAAATTTATATTTATTAAATAAAAGTTTAAAAAACCTTACAAAAAGGAAAGACAATCTCTTAAAGTAGTACTAAATGCCCAGTTCCATTGCTTGTTTCCTTAAGTGTTTATTCCATTAATGATAAAACTTGTTTTCAAAGAAAAAAATCATATTATTGCAGAAATCAAAAGAAAAATAAGAAAGGAAGTAGTAAAAAAGGTGGGAGGAAGGGAGGGAGGTTGGATGAGATGGGAAATGTAATTATGTTCTTAAAACTGTGTAATAATAAAATGTTTCATTTATATAAATAAATTTAAATAAAAAAAAACAAAAAAAAGAAGTAACATGAATTCTTCTCTAATTTGCTCAAATAATTGATTGAAATGGAACACTTTTCTGACTCATTCTATTTAGTCTCAAAGTACTTTGATATTAAAGTCACAAAAAGGCATTACAAAACAAAGACAAACAAACAAACAAAAAAAGCTATTTCTCTTAGAAACACCACTGTGGTCTGAATACGAATTATCCCTTTCAAAACTCACATTGATATTCAGCTATCAAAAAGAATGAATTTGTATCATGCTTACAACAGGAGAACATTATGTTGAGTGAAATAGGCCAGATACAGAAACACAAATATCACATGTTCTCTTTATACGTGTGAGCTAAAACTTTTTAAAAAATGGCTGTATCATTTTTATTGCAAAGTATAGCTTTTGTCAATTTTTGCTTTAAGTCTTTGCCAAACAATTTGATAAGAATTATGCACTATAGTCCTGGTGATCTATGACTCTTAAAATGTACTGTGTAAGAGTTGAACATCTTTTACTGATTATCATTTATAGCTCTTGCCTATATTCCTGCTGAACTATGGTCTTTTAACTTTTTATTTGTTGAACTCTTTATTTAGTGAGCAGTAATCCTTTGACTATAATGTAAATTAAAAATATATTATCTTAAAAGTAACAAGTAAAATACTAAGTTAAAATCAACTCATGCTGAATTTTCACTCCTATTATGAAATACAAAGAAGTAGAACTGGATGGGACCTCTAAGATTAAATTTATTCATTCATGTGATTAATCAAGTAATGAACTAATGAGTTAATGGATTATCTTCCAAATGTACCTGCTATAACTGTAAGTTTGGCTAAGTCTCTTGCTTATTACCTATCTCTTGCCATGGGATGCCCAGCACTGACCTGAGACTCTGCCAACAAGAAGCTCATCACCAGATGTTATTCTTTGACCTTGATGTGTGAGCCAAAATTAAGCTCTTTAAAATTGCCTTAGTCTGTGAGATTTTATTATTAGCAAAGGAAATAATTAACACAAATATCAATGCAAAATTCCCAATAAAAATTATTAAACAAAATTCAGCAATATATTAAGTAGTTTCTGCACCAAATCATGCTAATGTGGAAATTATTCATATATTATAAAGATGTCTCAATACATTAAAAGCAATTAATGTAATAGTTTACCATAATGGAATGAAAAGAAAAAATCGCACATGACCTTCTCAATTGATGCAGAAAAAGCATTTAACAGAGGTCAACATCTTTTAATGATAAAATAAAATTCAGTAGTTTAAGGCTAGAAGAGAACTACTGCAATATGTTAATGGCTATCAATTAAAATTTCACAGCAAACATCAGGTATGATGGTGAGAGAGTGAACCTTCCCCAAGTACAGGAACAAGACAAATATGCCCATTTCTACTACTTTTGATCAAAGTACTAGAATTCATATTGCCAACAATTAGGGGGAAGCACATCCAAGTTGGAAATAAAAAAATAAACTTATCTCTGCGCACAGGTGATCTGTTCTTATATGTATAAAACCCAAAAGGTTCCATTTAAAACACACAAAAAAATCAAATCACAAGAGATATTAAAAAATTATCAAAAAATTCAAGACACAAAATGTAAACAATGATAAGAAACAATCTGAAAAGGTAATAAAGAAAACAATTTAATTTACAATAGCACCAAAATAATTAATACTTAGGAAAAACTTTTATCATCCAGAGAAAGATTTGAAAACTAAAAACCATGAGCCATGCTTAAAAAAATTAAATAAGACTTTAACAGGGCAAGTGTTAAGCATAGACATAGGACATAAGACTTGGGTTAAGAAATCTTTTTTATTTTTTTATTTTTTTGACAGGCAGAGTGGACAGTGAGAGAGAGAGACAGAGAGAAAGGTCTTTCTTTGCTGTTGGTTCACCCTCCAATGGCCACCGCTGCCGGCGCGCTGCGGCCAGCACACCGCGCTGATCCGATAGCAGGAGCCAGGCACTTATCCTGGTCTCCCATGGGGTGCAGGGCCAAGCACTTGGACCATCCTCCACTGCACTCCCTGGCCACAGCAGACAGCTGGCCTGGAAGAGGGGCAACCGGGACAGAATCCAGCGCCCCGACCGGGACTAGAACCTGGGGTGCCGGCGCCGCAAGGAGGAGGATTAGCCTATTGAGCCATGGTGCCGGCCCAAGAAATCTTTATTGCACATCAGTGTACCTGTGCTCCATACCTGACACTGGCTCCTGATTCCAGCTTCCTGCTAACGCAGACTGTGGGAAACAGCTATGATGGCTCAACAATTGGATTCCTGTCACCCACAGGGAGACCTAGATTGAGTTCTCAACTCCTGGATTCACACATTCTAGTCCCAAGGATAACAGGCATTTGAAGAATGAACCAGAGGATAGGAATTCTTTCTCTATCTCATAAATGAGAAAAAGTTAATAAGAAAAAGAGCATCTCAAATACACTGAATAGAAGACAATATTGTTAGCATGAAATTACCACTGAAAACAATGTAAGGAAAAGTGCAACGCTATTTTTTGTAGAAATTGAATAAAACATTCTAAAACATATATGGAATTTCTAGCCATTTGGACTAGCTGAGATAATCTAGAAAAAAGAACTAGAGAGGTCATATTGGCTGAATACAAAACTTATTACAAAACACATGTTGGGGGGCCAGCGTGGCTCACTTGGTTAATCCTCCACCTATGGAGAAATCCAGACCTGTGGGACTCTGTTTTCCACTGTGATAAACACTCATGGCTTATAATTATTCATTGACTATGTTACTCTACAAAGCTAGGATCAGTTCCTTGTTTAGAACTGGTGCTCTGGGGCCAGCGCTGTGGTACAACATGTTAAAGCCCTGGCCTGAAGCGCCGGTATCCTATATGGATGCCGGTTCTAGTCCCAGCTGCTCCTCTTCCGATCCAGCTCTCTGCTATGGCCTGGGATAGCAGTTGAAGATGATCCAAGTCCTTGGGCCCCGGCACCCACATAGGGGACCCAGAAGAAGCTCCTGGTCCTGGCTTCAGATCAGGAGCATATCCGGCCGTTATGGCCATCTGGGGAGTGAACCAGCAGGTGGGAGACCTCTCTCTCTCTCTCTCTCTCTCTCTCTCTGTCTCTACCTCTCTCTGTAACTCTTACAAATAAACAAAATAAAACTTAAAAAAAAAAACACATGATGCACAATACCATGTGACACTGGGACAATAAAAAGTCATATTCAGTAAATAAAATTGAAAGCCCAAGGAGAAACCCTCATATACAGTGTATAGTACAGTCAAAAGATTTTTGACAAGAATGTGGAAAGAATAGTCTTTCCACCTGTTTATATTTGAAAATCTGGATATCCAAAAGTAAAAGTGTGAAATTGGACTCTTATTTGATGACTTATACAAAATTTAACTGAAAATAGATCAAAGACCAAAATGTAAAAACTAAAATTGGAATACTTCTAGATGAAAATATAAGGGAAAATATTCATGACCTCAAACTGGGAAATGATATATTGGATTATGACATCAAAGCGAGAGAAATTGAACTTCACCAAAATCAATACTTTTTTGTATCAAAGAACTGACTCTATTATGATGAGGAAATGTGATAATAGAATGGGAGAAAATATTTTCAAATCATATCTGTAGTAAACATTACCTAAAACATGTAAAATCCAACAACAGAATTTCAAGGAATGCTAATTAAAAATTGGCAAGTATTTGAATACACACACGTGCACACACACACACACACATATATGTTAAAGAAGGAATGTAAATAGCCAGTAAGCACATGCAAGGATGCTTAACATCACTGATCATTAGGGAAATACAAAGACCACAATGTGATATTCTGTCTCATGCTTCATGGTGGCTATTATCAGCAAAAAGGAAAATGACAATTATGAATAAAAATGAGTATGAAGAGAAATTGGGAACTTTGTGAAGTCCCTGAGAAAAACAGCTGAGATGGTTTTCAAAAAGTTAAAACTTTGGTAACTGCATGACTTAATAATTTCTTTTTCAGGTGTATACCCAAAGGAAATATTTTCCTCAAAAACTTTTTATTTAAGGTTTACAAACTTCATGAACTTCTTAAACACAATTTTAGTAACATAGTGATTTTTCCCACCCTACCCGCCCTCCCACCTGCACTCCCATGCGTCTTCCTCCTCCCTCTCCCATTCCCATTCCTATATTTTGCTAAGATCTATTTTCAATTAGCTTTATTTATTTATTTTTCTGATTTGGGAGCAGCAACACAGGAAAAAATTATATACATCCTCCAATGATATAAGGATTTATTTATTTATTTAAAAGTCAGAGTTACACGGAGAGAGAAGGAGAAGCAGAGAGAGAGAGAGGTCTTCTATCCACTGGTTCACTCTCAATTGGCCACAATGACTGGAGCTGCGCTGATCCGAAGCCAGGAGCCAGGAGCATTTTCCGAGTCTCCCACGTGGGTGCAGGAGCCCAAGGACTTGGGCCATCTTTTATTGCTTTCCTGGGCCATAGCAAATAGCTGGATTGGAAGTGGAGCAGTCAGGACTCCAACCGGTGTCCAAATGGGATGCTGGCACTACAGGCAGTGGCTTTATCTGCTATGCCACAACTCCGACCCCTCAATTTACTTTATACACATAAGATTAACCTTATACTAAGTCAAGAGTTCAAAAAATAATATAAAAGAAAAGAAAAAACTCTTCCACAACAGTCAAGACAAGGGTAGTTCAAAGTCATTGCAACTCAAAGTGTCAATTTCACTTCTATAGAATACCTTTTAGGTACTGTATTAGTTACTATAGGTCAGGGCAAAATATGGTATTTGTCCTTTTGGGAATGGCTTATTTCACTAAGTATCATGGTGTTCAGTTGTATCCACTTGGTTACAAATAACAGGATTTCATTTTTTTTTTTTAACCACTGTGCCGTATTCCAGGGTGTACATAGCCCATGATTTCTTTATCCAGTCTTCAGTTGTTGATTATCAGGGTTGAGTCCATGACTTAGGTATAGTGAATTGAGCTGCAATTAAATGGTGATAAGATAACTCATTTATTTCATGCTGATTTCTCTTCCCTTGGGTAGATCTATATTCAGATTTGTGAAGTATCTCCATACTGTCTTCCACAGTGACTATACCAGTTTGCATTCCCGCCAATAGTGAATCAGGGTACCTTTATCCCCACATTCTTTTTTTTTTTTTTTGGACAGGCAGAGTGGACAGTGAGAGAGAGAGACAGAGAGAAAGGTCTTCCTTTGCCGTTGGTTCACCCTCCAGTGGCCGCTGTGGCCGGCGCATGGCGTTGATCCAATGTCAGGAGCCAGGTACTTATCCTGGTCTCCCATGGGGTGCAGGGACCAAGCACTTGGGCCATCCTCCATTGCACTCCCTGGCCACAGCAGAGAGCTGGCCTGGAAGAGGGGCAACCAGGACAGAATCCAGCGCCCCGACCGGGACTAGAACCTGGTGTGCCTGCACCGCATGGTGGAGGATTAGCCTAGTGAGCTGCGGCGCTGGCCTATCCCCACATTCTTACCACCATTTATTTTTTGTTGATTTCTGTATGAAATCCATTCTAACTGGGATGAGGTGAAATTTCATTGTGTGTGTGTGTGTGTGTGTGTGTGTGTTTTGACAGGCAGAGTGGACAGTGAGAGAGACAGACAGAGAGAAAGGTCTTCCTTTTGCCGTTGGTTCACCCTCCAATGGCCGCTGTGGCCGGCACGCTGTGGCCGGCACACTGCGCTGATCTGAAGCCAGGAGCCAGGTGCTTCTCCTGGTTTCTCATTGGGTGCAGGGCCCAAGCACTTGGGCCATCCTCCACTGCACTCCCTGGCCACAGCAGAGAGCTGGCCTGGAAGAGGGGCAACCAGGACAGAATCCGGTGCCCCGACCGGGACTAGAACCCAGTGTGCCGGCACCGAAAGGTGGAGGATTAGCCTAGTGAGCCGTGGCGCCGGCCTTCAATGTGGTTTTAATTTGCATTTCCCTGATGGCTGTGACCTGAGCATTTTTTATCTGTCTGTTGGCCATTTGGGATTCCTCTTTTGAAAAATGCCTGTTTAAGTCTTCTGGCTGTTTTTTACCCAGGTTGTTTGCTTTGTTGTTGTTGTATCTTGAGGTGTTTACATATTTGGTTGTTAATCCTTTATCAGTTTCATAGTTTGCAAGTAATTCCTCCAGTTCGGTCAGTTGTTTCTTGACTTTGCTGAGTGCTTCTTTGGCGGTGCAGAAGCTACTCAGTTAGATCTAATCCAATTTGTGAATTTTGGCTTTGATTGCTTGTGCCTCTGTGGTCTCTTCCAAAAACTCTTTGCTTACACCAAAGTCTTGCAGATTTTCCCCCAAAGTTTTCTAATTATTTGATGGTATCTGGTTGTAGATTTAGCCCTTTGATCCATCTTGACTTGATTTTTGTATAAGGTGCTTCAAACTGCTTCATACAGAGATCCAGTTTTTCCTGCACCATTTGTTGAAGAGACTGTCCCCACTCCAGGGACTGATTTTAGCTCCTTTGTCAAAGATAAGTGGGTTATAGTTGCATGGATTGATTTCTGGAATTTCTGTTCTGTTTCATGGGTCTAGCTATCTATATTTGTACCAGTACCATGCTGTTTTGATTATAACTGCCCTGGAGCATGTCTTAAAATCTGGTATTGTGATGACTCCAGCTTTATTTTTGTTGTATGGATTGCTTTATATATTCAGGGTCTCCTGTGTTTCCATAGGAATTTCAGCATCATTTTTCTATATCTGAAAGAATATCCTTGGTATTACAATTGATATTTCATTGAATCTGTAAATTGCTTTTAGTATTATTGACATTTTAATATTGATTCTTCTAATCCATGAACATGGAAAGTTTTTCCATTTTTTGGTGTCTTATTTCTTTCTTCAATATTTTATAACTCTCATCATAGAGATCTTTGATGTTCTTGGTTAAATTTATTAGAAGATATTTGATTTTTTGTAGCTGTTGTGAATGAGATTGATCTTAGAAGTTCTTTCTCAGCTGTGGCATTGTGTATGCATACAAAGACTGTTAATTTTTATGTTTTAATTTTATATTCTGACACTTTACTGAGCTCTTTTATGAGTTACAATAGTCTCTTAGTGGAGAATTTTACTCCCTAAATATAGAATCATGCCATCTGAAAATAGGGATAGTTTGACTTTCTCCTTCCCAGTTTGTATCCTTTTGATTTCTTTTTCTTGCCTAATGGCTATGGCTAAAACTTCCAGGACTATATTGAATAGCAATAGTGAATGTGGACATCCTTGTCTTGTTCTGGGCCTTATGGAAATGCTTTCAACTTTTCTTCATTCAGTTGGATGATGGCTGTGGGTGTGTCATAAATTTCCTTGATTATGTTGAGGAATTTTCCTTCTATACTCAATTTAATTAGAGTTTTCATTATGAAACAATGTCGTATTTTATCAGTTGCTTTCTCTGCATCTATTGAGATAATCTTGTGGGTTTTGTTCTTAAATTTGTTAATTTGCTGTATCACTTATTGATTTGCAAATGTTGAACCATCCCTGCATACCAGGGATAAATCCTGCTCAGTCTAGGCAAATGATTTTTCTGATATGTTTGGATTCAATTGGCTAGTATTTTGTTGAGGATTTTTCTGTATATATTCATCAGGGAAATTGGTCTGTAGTTCTCTTTCTCTGTTGTATCTTTTTCTGGGTTAGAAATTAAGGTGATGATAGCTTCATAGAAGGAATTTGTGAGGATTCTGTCCCTTTCAATCGTTTTGAATAGTTTGAGAAGAATTGGAGTTAGTACTTCTTTCAATGTCTTGTAGAAATCAGCCTTGATGCCATCCAGTCCTGGGCTTTTCATTGTTGGGAGGGTCTTTATTACTGATTCAATTTCCATTTTGTTTATGAGTCTATTTAGGTTTTCTATGTTTTCATGGCTCAGTTTATCTAGGTTGTATGCATCTGTATTAGGTAGGCTATATTTGTCCAGGAATCTATCCATTTTTTCTACATTTCCCAGTGATTTCTGTTAATTTTTTATGACAATAAAACATAGCAAAACTTATAAGATATAGCAAAAGCAGTGTTAAGGGGAAAGTTTATAGCAATTGGTGTGTACATCAAGAAATCCTGAAGGCAACAAAAAATAAACTATCAATTTATCTCAAGGATCTAGAAAAACAACAGCAAAACAAACCCAAAATTTGTAGAAGAAAAGTTATTAAAATCAGAGAAGAAATAATCAAAATCGAAATAAAAAATGCAAAGGATCAGCAAAATGAAGAGCTGGTTTTTTGAAAAAATAAGTAAAATTCACACACCATTCACTCAACTAGTAAAAAAAAAAGAGGTAGAAGTCTCAAATCATTAAAATTAGAGATACCAAATGGAATTAATAGCAAGGATTCCATCATAAATGCATATGCCAGTGTTTATACATTGTTAACAGCATCATCCACAGTACCCAGAAGTTGGAACTCAAATGTCCATTGACAGATGAATGGCTACACAAAACATGGTCTCTTCATACAATTAAACATTATCTGACCATAACAAGGAATGTTATGGATAAATTGTGAAAAGATTAGCTAAGTGAAGTAATCAAACCCAAAAGGTCAAATATATTGCGATTATTGTCATATCAGGCACACAGAAAAGGTAAAGTCTTAGACACAGACATTAGAATGAATATCATGAGGTCCTAATGGAAAAGAAGAAGTGGGTAGTATTGTGTAATTCACAAAAAAAAAATAACTGGGAATGTTGAAAACTCTCTGGGAATGTATACTAGTTCAAGAAGAACAACATGTGACTGTATCCAAATCCACCAAACTATACACTTTTAAACAGTGTACAATGGTAAAATTTATGTTATGTGTATTTTTCTCTGATATATGAAAAAAATTGTCTAAGATAATACTCCCTGCAGAAGAGTTTCCAGAGAGGAACAAATACTCAATAGCCTGTGGAGGGTAGGGTCTGGCATAGGAAGACAAGTTGGGCGGGAACAAGGCCCCATGAGTATGTCAGAAAGGAAAGCAAGGTCTCCGTATTTTCTCTAAATTAGGTGACATTTCAGACACTGGTCTTATTTATGTGATCCCTTTGACAATCTTATCTATATTATCAATTCCATACTTTATATGATCACTTTATCATGTAGGATGGCATTAGATCCACACAGCTTAGTGGGATTTGAAGTCCCATGGCTTATTTTTATATCACCCTTAGGGGTAAGACTGTGGGAATGTGTGCTGAAGTGTACCTCTCCTCCCTCTCTCATTCCCACATTTATTTTTAACAGGGATCTATTTTCAGTTGACTTAATGCAGATTCGATGCAATATCAATCAAAATACCGAAGACATTCTTCTCAGATCTAGAAAAAATAATGTTGAAATTCATTTGGAAACCCAAGAGAACTCGGATAGCTCAAGCAATCTTATACAACAGAAACAAAGCCAGAGGCATCACAATACTGGATTTCAAGACATACTACAAGGTAGTTATAATCAAAACAGCCTGCACTGGTACAAAAACAGACGGATAGACCAGTGGAACAGCATGGAAATTCCGGAAATCGCAAGATGGCGGAATAGTGAGGGCATGCACCGATAGTCCGGGAAAATTTAGTTTAATAAAAGGGGAGTTATGGTAGCCTCAGAAAAAAGAACCAGGAAAATATTGCAGAGGAAACTCTTCTGGATCGAGTGTCTGTGAATCGGAGGACCTACTGGGAGAACAAGGTCGCCCACCGAGCAGAAGCCGAGCCGCGGGTGCCGCGGAAGCCGCAGGGTCTGCGCGCCAGTGTGGGAAGGGAGTGCATGTCACACAGACAACAGCGGGGAGAGTTGAGATGTCCAGGGCTCCGAGTCCACACATCGGCGCTGGAAGGGGAGGTGAGCTCAATAACCCGAGACATTGGCGGGGAAACGGGGGTCAGAATCTAGAGGGGGGCCGGAAAGTGCAGCAAACTCACTACTGGAAAGAAGGAAAAAAAAAAAGCTTGGGGGTTTCTCTTTCCCCTAACCTTGCAAAGGTTGCAAGGCTGCAAGGCTTGAAGAATTCGCAAGAGACAAAGAGCAGGCCCCCTCTCTGGGTTTACATATCAACAGTGGAGAGCTAAGGAACTGAGTCACTACAATTCAGTAGCCTAGGCAACCCAGTGGGAGTCCAGAGGAGCCTAAACAGACTCTGGGTAGAAGCCAGAGACTGGAAGCTAAATACCATCAATTCTGCACAGCCATGCCATGCGGTGTTACTTACCCCCTGAATAAATAAAATAAATAAATAAATAAAAAGAGAGAGATTTACACATAACCTGAGGGTGTCACCTTTGCACACCCTTAACCAGGAAGAACCAAGCAGAGCTCTCAGGCCGCACCCATCTCAAGCCTCCAAGGCTCCTCCAACAGCAGGCAGTCCACTTAACACGGACATAGTAAAAAAAAAAACAAAAAAAAAACAAAAAAAAAAAACGCACAGTGATGAAAGAAGAATTAACTATGCCAAGCAACAAACACAGAAATCGAGGGAACAAGATCAACGATGACACTATGATGCCTCCAAATAAACAAAACACCCCAAACCAAGATTATGAAGATGATGAGATAGAAGAAATGCAAGATACGGATTTCAAAAAATTTATGATAAGAACATTTAAAAGTTTTCAAAAGCAAATCCTTGAACTACAGAAATCCTTATTGGACAAGATTGAAAATCTCTCTCGTGAAAATGAAATTTTAAGGAAGAATCAAAATGAAACTCAGAGCCGGCGCCGTGGCTCAATAGGCTAATCCTCCACCTTGCGGCGCCGGCACACCGGGTTCTAGTCCCGGTTGGGGCGCCGGATTCTGTCCCGGTTGCCCCTCTTCCAGGCCAGCTCTCTGCTATGGCCAGGGAGTGCAGTGGAGGATGGCCCAGGTGCTTGGGCCCTGCACCCCATGGGAGACCAGGAAAAGCACCTGGCTCCTGGCTCCTGCCAGGATCAGCGCGGTGCGCCGGCTGCAGCGGCGGCCATTGGAGGGTGAACCAACGGCAAAAGGAAGACCTTTCTCTCTCTGTCTCTCTCTCTCTCACTGTCCACTCTGCCTGTCAAAAAAAAAAAAAAAAAAAAAAAAAAAAAGAAACTCAGAAACTAGTAGAACAGGAAAATGTGAGAGTGAAGAGAAATCAAAATGAAATGAAGAGCTCAATAGATCAAATGACAAACACATTAGAAAGCCTTAAAAACAGAATGGGTGAAGCAGAAGAGAGAATATCGGACTTAGAAGATAGAGCACAGGAAAACATACAGTCAAACCAAAGAAAAGAAGAGGAAATTAGAAATCTAAAAAATATTGTTGGGAATCTACAAGATACTATTAAAAAAACCAACATTCGAGTTCTAGGAGTTCCTGAAGGCATGGAGAGAGAGAAAGGATTAGAAGGCCTTTTTAGTGAGATACTAGCAGAGAACTTTCCAGGTTTAGAGAAGGACAGAGACATCCTAGTACAGGAAGCTCATAGAACCCCCAATAAACATGACCAAAAGAGATCCTCACCATGACACGTGATAATTAAACTTACCACAGTGAAACATAAAGAAAAGATCCTAAAATGTGCAAGAGAGAAACGTCAGATTACTCTCAGAGGATCTCCAATCAGACTCACAGCAGACTTCTCATCAGAAACACTACAGGCTAGGAGGGAATGGCGAGACATAACACAGGTGCTAAGAGAGAAAAATTGCCAGCCCAGAATATTATATCCTGCCAAGCTCTCATTTGTGAATGAAGGTGAAATAAAGACCTTTCATAGCAAACAGAAATTGAAAGACTTTGTGGCCACTCGTCCGGCCCTGCAAAAGATACTTAAAGATGTGCTACACTCAGAAACACAGAAACACGGTCATCAATATGAAAGAAGGGAAAGGAAGAACACCTACCAGTAAAAGAGCATGGGAAGCTCAAAGCATATACTAGAAAATATCTCCGGGAAAATGGCAGGGCAAAGTCACTACGTATCAATAGTCACATTGAACATTAATGGTCTGAATTCTTCAGTTAAAAGACACCGTTTGGCTGACTGGCTCACAGAACACAACCCAACTATTTGTTGCCTACAAGAAACACATCTCTCTAACAAAGAGGCATGCAGACTGAAAGTGAAAGGTTGGAAAAAGATATTCCATGCCAACAGAAACCAAAAAAAAAGCAGGTGTAGCCATATTAATATCAGACAAAATAAACTTTAATACAAAAACTGTTAAGAGAGACAAAGAGGGACACTATATAATAATTAAGGGTTCAATTCAACAGGAAGATGTAACTATTATAAATGTATATGCACCTAATTACAGGGCACCGGTCTATTTAAAAGATATGTTAAGGGACTTAAAGGGAGATTTAGATTACAATACAATAGTACTGGAGGACTTCAATACTCCACTCTCAGAAATAGACAGATCATCCGGACAGAAGATCAACAAGGAAACAGCAGATTTAATTGACTTAATTGTCTTAATTGACTTTAATTGACTTAATTGTTAAGAGGAAAGTTTATATCAATAGGTGCCTACATCAAGAAATTGGAAAGGCACCAAATAGATGAACTTTCAATTCACCTCAAGGATCTAGAAAACCTACAGCAAACCAGATCCAAATCTAGTAGGAGAAGAGAAATAATTAAAATCAGAGAAGAAATCAACAGGATTGAATCAAGAAAAACATTACAAAAAATCAGCCAAAGAAGGAGCTGGTTTTTTGAAAAAATAAACAAAATTGACACCCCATTGGCCCAACTAACTAAAAAAAGAAGAGAAAAGACCCAAATCAATAAAATCAGAGATGAAAAAGGAAACGTAACAACAGACACCACAGAAATAAAAAGAATCATCAGAAATTACTACAAGGACTTGTATGCCAGCAAACAGGGAAACCTATCAGAAATGGATAGATTCCTGGACACATGCAACCTACCTAAATTGAACCAGGAAGACATAGAAAACCTAAACAGACCCATAACTGAGACAGAAGTTGAAACAGTAATAAAGGCCCTCCCAACAAAGAAAAGCCCAGGACCAGATGGATTCACTGCTCAATTCTACCAGACATTTAAAGAAGAACTGACTCCAATTCTTCTCAAACTATTCAGAACAATCGAAGAAGAGGGAATCCTCCCAAATTCTTTCTATGAAGCCAGCATCACCTTAATCCCTAAGCCAGAGAAAGATGCAGCACTGAAAGAAAATTATAGACCAATATCCCTGATGAACTAGACGCAAAAATCCTCAATAAAATTCTGGCCAATAGAGTACAACAACACATCAGGAAAATAATCCACCCAGACCAAGTGGGATTCATCCCTGGTATGCAGGGATGGTTCAACATTCGCAAATCAATCAATGTGATTCACCACATTAACAGACTGCAAAAGAAAAACCATATGATTATCTCAATTGATGCAGAGAAAGCATTTGATAAAATTCAACACCCTTTCATGATGAAAACTCTAAGCAAATTGGGTATAGAAGGAACATTCCTCAATATAATCAAAGCAATTTATAAAAAACCCACAGCCAGCATCCTATTGAATGGGGAAAAGTTGGAAGCATTTCCACTGAAATCTGGCACCAGGCAGGGATGCCCACTCTCACCACTGCTATTTAACATAGTTCTGGAAGTTTTAGCCAGAGCCATCAGACAAGAAAAAGAAATCAAAGGAATACAAATTGAGAAGGAAGAAGTCAAATTATCCCTCTTTGCAGACGGTATGATCCTTTACTTAGAGGATCCAAAGAACTCTACTAAGAGACTATTGGAACTCAGAGGAGTTTGGCAAAGTGGCAGGATATAAAATCAATGCACAAAAATCAACAGCCTTTGTATACACAAGCAATGCCATGACTGAGAAAGAACTGCTAAGATCAATCCCATTCACAATAGCTACAAAAACAATCAAATACCTTGGAATAAACTTAACCAAGGACGTTAAAGATCTCTACGATGAGAATTATAAAATCTTAAAGAAAGAAATAGAAGAGGATACCAAAAAATGGAAAAATCTTCTATGCTCATGGATTGGAAGAATCAACATCATCAAAATGTCCATTCTCCCAAAAGCAATTTATAGATTCAATGCAATACCAATCAAGATACCAAAGACATTCTTTTCAGATCTAGAAAAAATGATGCTGAAAGTCATATGGAGACACAAGAGACCTCGAATAGCTAAAGCAATCTTGTACAACAAAAACAAAGCCGGAAGCATCACAATACCAGATTTCAGGACATACTACAGGGCAGCTGTAATCAAAACAGCATGGTACTGGTCCAGAAACAGATGGATAGACCAATGGAACAGAATTGAAACACCAGAAATCAACCCAAACATCTACAGCCAACTTATATTTGATCAAGGATCTAAAACCAATTCCTGGAGCAAGGACAGTCTATTCAATAAATGTTGCTGGGAAAACTGGATTTCCACATGCAGAAGCATGAAGCAAGACCACTACCTTACACCTTACACAAAAATCCACTCAACATGGATTAAAGACCTAAATCTACGTCCTGACACCATAAGTTATTAGAGAACATTGGAGAAACCCTTCAAGATATTGGCACAGGCAAAGATTTCTGGAAAAGACCCGGGAGGCACAGGCAGTCAAAGCCAAAATTAACATTTGGGATTGCATCAAATTGAGAAGTTTCTGTACTGCAAAAGAAACAGTCAGGAGAGTGAAGAGACAACCACAGAATGGGAAAAAATATTTGCAAACTATGCAACAGATAAAGGGTTAATAACCAGAATCTACAAAGAGATCAAGAAACTCCACAAAAACAAAACAAACAACCCACTTTGAGGTGGGCCAAAGACCTCAATAGACATTTTTCAAAAGAGGAAATCCAAATGGCCAACAGGCACATGAAAAAATGTTCAAGGTCATTAGCAATCAGGGAAATGCAAATCAAAATCACAATGAGGTTTCACCTCACCCCGGTTAGAATGGCTCACATTCAGAAATCTACCAACAACAGATGCTGGCGAGGATGTGGGGAAAAAGGGACACTAACCCACTGTTGGTGGGAATGCAAACTGGTCAAGCCACTATGGAAGTCAGTCTGGAGATTCCTCAGAAACCTGAATATAACTCTACCGTTCGACCCAGCCATCCCACTCCTTGGAATTTAACCAAAGGAGTTTAAATTGGCAAACAAAAAAGCGGTCTGCATCCTAATGTTTATCGCAGCACAATTCACAATAGCCAAGACCTGGAACCAACCTAAATGCCCATCAACGGTAGACTGGATAGAGAAATTATGGGATATGTATTCTTTAGAATACTATACCGCAGTAAGAAACAACGAAATCCAGTCATTTGCAACAAAATGGAGGAATCTGGAACACATCATGCTGAGTGAAGTAAGCCAGTCCCAAAGGGACAAATACCATATGTTCTCCCTGATCGGTGACAACTGACTGAACACTAAAAAGGAAACCTCCTGAAGTGAAATGGACTCTGTGAGAAACAGTGACTTGATCAGCATAGCCCTGACTGTTAATGAACATCTTAATACATTATCCCTCTTAGTAATTTTTTTGGCTGTTCTACTTAATATGACTGGTTTAATTCTGTAATTATCACACAGTTATTCTTAAGTGTTGAAAATTAACTGAAATGCGATCCCTGTTAAACATAAGAGTGGGAATAAGAGAGGAAAGAGATGTACAATTTGGGACATGCTCAAGCTGACTTGCCCCAAATGGTAGAGTTAGAAACATACCAGGGGATTCCAATTCAATCCCATCAAGGTGGCATGTACCAATGCCATCTCACTAGTCCAAGTGATCAATTTCAGTTCACAATTGATCATAATGAAAGGACTAAGAGTCAAAGGGAGCACATAAACAAGTCTAGTACCTGCTAATACTAACTGATAGAATAAATAAAGGGGAGAGTGATCCAACATGGGAAGTGAGATACTCAGCAGACTCATAGAATGGCAGATGTCCTAAACAGCACTCTGGCCTCAGAATCAGCCCTAAAGGCATTCGGATCTGGCTGAAAAGCCCATGAGAGTATTTCAGGCATGGAAAGCCAAGACACTCTGGCAAAAAGATCTCTGTGAGTGAGATCCCAGTGGAAAGAACAGGTCTTCAAAGAAGGAGGTACCTTTCTCTGAAGGGAGGAGAGAACCTCCACTTTGACTATGACCTTGTCGAAACAAGATAAGAGTCGGAGAACTCAGAGGGCTTCCATAGCCTTGGAAACTCATGACTGGAGCATAGGGAGATTACTGATGCCATAGACAGGAGTGTCAATTGGTAAAGTCAACAACAGGAGTCACTGTGCACTTACTCCTCATGTAGGATCTCTGTCCTTAATGTGCTGTGCATTGAGATTTAATGCTATAACGAGTACTCAAACAATATATTTCACTTTGTGTTTCTATGGGTGTGCAAACTGTTGAAATCTTTACTTAAGGCATACTAAACTGATCTTCTGTAAAAAAAGAAAAAAAAAAGAAAAGAAATTAGCAATTCCCAACTTGACTCTCACTGGGCTTAAACATGACAATAGGTCTGAGCTGATTTCATCATCATTTAAAAAAATCATCTATTATTTTTCACTTTATGTTTCTGTGTGGGAGCAAACTGTTGAAATCCTCACTTAATGTATACTAAGCTGATCTTCTGTATATTAAGATAATTGAAAATGAATCTTGATGTGAATGGAAGGGGAGAGGGAGTGGGAAAGGGGAGGGTTGTGGGTGGGAGGGACGGTATGGGGGGGAAGCCATTGTAATCCATAAGTCGTACTTTGGAAATTCATATTCATTAAATAAAAGTTAAAAAAAAAGAAATTCCAGAAATCAATCCAAGCATCTACAACCAACTTGTATTTGACCAAGGAGCTAAAACCAATCACTGGAGCAAGGACACTGTCTTCAACAAATGGTTCTGGGAAAACTGGATTTCTACTTGCAGAAGTATGAAGCAGGATTTAAATCCATTCAAAATGGATTAAAGACCCAAATCTACTACCCAATACCATCAAATTACTAGAGAGCATTGGGAAAACCCTGCAAGACATCGGCATAACCCAAGAGTTCCTGGAAAAGACCCCATAGGCACAGGCAATAAATACCAAGGTTGCCAAGTGGGATGACATCAAATTGAGAAGCTTCTGTGCAGTAAAAGAAACAGTCGGGAAAGTAGTGGGGCAACTAACAGAATGGGAGAAAGTATTTGCAAACCATGCGACTGATAAAGGATTAATAACCAGAATATATAAAGTGATAAAAAAAAAAAAAAAAAACGCAACAACAGCAAAGCAAACAACCCCGTCAAGATGTAGGCTAAGGACTTAAACAGACATTTCTCAAAAGAGGAAATCTGAATGGCTTACAGACACATGAAAAAAATACTCAGCATCACTAGCCATAGGGAGATGCAAATCAAAGCCACAATGAGGTTCCAACTCACCCCAGAGAGAATGGCTTTCCTACAGAAGTCAACAAACTACAAATGCTGGCGAGAATGTGAGGAAAAAGGTACCTTAATCCACTCTTGGTGGGAATGCAAACTGGTATAACCACTATGGAAGACAATTGGAGATACCTTAGAAATCCGAATATAGTCCTACCATGTGACCCAGCCATCCCACTCCTCAGAATTTACCCAAAGGAAATGAAATCAGCAAATAAGAAAGTCATTTGCACCTCCATGTTTATTACAGCTCAATTCACAATAGCTAAGACATGGAATCAACCTAAATGCCTGTCAATGGAAGACTGGATAAAGAAAATATGGCATATGTACTCCATGGAATACTACACAGTGGTTATAAAAAACTAAGTCAAGTCATTTGCAACAAAATAGATGAATCTGGAAAACATAATTAGTAAAATAATCCAGTCCAAAGGTACAGATAGCATATGCTCTCCCTTATCTCTTATAACTAACAGAGCACCTAAAAGGTAACCTGTAGAAGTGAAACTGATACTCCGAGAACGGCCCTTGTCTTGACTGTCGAGAAACAGTTTACTATTTTATTTTTTAATTTATTATTTTTTTCTACTTAATACCATTGATTGAACTTTTTACTGAAAGGCTTTGAGCAAAGGAATCACATGATATGAATCATGCTTTAAAACAATAGTGTGAGATCTATGCTGACTATAGAACATAGGATGGCCAGGTAGGACGCCATCACCAATTTTCCAGGTTACGGATGATGGAGGTTTAACTTGTGTTGATATCAGAGATGATAAAAGCATTGACTGATGGTGGAAACACTAGGCAGGTAAAGCTGACAGGGCTTACTGACTGTTTTCCTATTGGTTGGAGAAAAGGGAAGGGCTCAAATCTAATTCCAAGGATCTTGCTTGAGCAACTGGTAAAATCAGAATCTCCCCTTACCATGACAGGGAAGAACTCAATCAGAGGTCTTTTGGAGACCCTCCCTGGACTGTAAAATATTATCCTCTGGTGCTTAAAGACTCTGTAGAATTGTACCAGTCAGGGCCCTTTCTATGTGACCTGTGAGTCAATGGTAGAGCAAACAGAGACCTGGGCATTGTCAAGCTTCCTGAGTACCACCTCTCGATAGTTCACAGCAACCTCCGCTGCATGCCAATTTTGGATGAATTTCTTGAGAGCTCATAAAAGCTGTCCAGTTTAGCCATACTCAGAATCCTTTCCTGAAATGGCATCTAGAAGTCAGACCATGTTCTTAGGAAGCTGTAGGAATTGACAGCAATGGGTGGAGCCAGCCAGTAAACATTCTGAAGCAGACAGGGAGGTAAGTCCTAAGGATGCTCTGTCTGCAACTGAATATGAGAATGGTGCTTTCTGTGTGGGTAAGACATAGAAACTCACTCAGGATACTTGTGTCAGGACCCAGTGATTTCTGACTGTGAGTAGTGGGAACTCGTCAACCAAGAAAAGGCTTATGGATAGAACTAAAAAGAGGGGTAAGTTCTGAATGAAATATAGCAGGGCATGATTTAACAAATGGCAGAGAAACAGACACGGATAAAGCCTTGGGCCCCTGGATTTCCAAGGATCCCTACCTTCACATACCAAAGATATCCAGTATTGCTGTCCATTTCCTATACCCATTGCTCAGGAACTCCTGAAGATCTGTGTCTAAATAAGATAATAACTGACCTGGAAGGAGAAGCAAATGAGATGTGTATCCATATGAAAAGGAATTATAGTTGCCATTGGTTAAGTGAGAGCATGAAGGAGTTCTTCAGAATAGAGAATGAGGTAGAAGAATAATCCCTTCATGACCCAGAAGCTAAGAAATCAGCGGTGCAAAGAAGAAATGGCCTTATGAATTAATCCACTGCTATGTGTTTTATGTTTAGATCAGAATAATTCTGGTTATAAATCATATTTTTTATCTGTTTGACCCATTGATAAAGTAAGTTCCTTCTTAAATATTCATTACCATTTAGACTTCCCAATTAAAACGGTTAATGCTTTATGTCTTTGAGTGTATGGTCTATATGTCATCTGACTACATTCATTTGTTTTATTTATATTTTATTTATAGTTGGGTATTTATATTCTTATCTATGGAATGCAAATAGTGTGTACGGAGTTACCGAACCCTCTTCTTTGTAGATGCATCTTAGCTCCTTTCCCTAGAAGTAAACAGCATGGAATTATTAATGACAAAAGCACATACCTGTCATTTCCTGCATGGAGTCCAGTGTTCAGGTGAAAAAGTGCAACCTTGCAGTGGCTGATGGGGCTTAAGCCTAGAGTAGAAATGCAGTGAGCCTTCAGGGAAGCCTGTATGTCAAACGGCAGCATGTTTATAAAAATGCCACAGCTTTGTCTTTCTAATAACAAGGAAAATGTGCCACTGGGCACAGCAGTGGAGGTTGTGCAGCTGTTTGTGATTTTGTATGACCCTGGGCTGCTGTCTCTGATCTGTTTCTTGGCTGTGCACTGTGTGAATCAACAAAAGATCAACTGATTTCATTTTACATATTACACTTCTGGCTTTGTTTCCATCTCATCTGCCTCAACAATATTTCTCTTTCCGCCAGGCATGAAGTTAGCACCATTTATTGAGTTTCCACAGTGTGTATAGACACTTGAAGTGATGTATGAGTATTAATCGCAGCAAGCTTCTTTGAAGGAGGTACTGAATAAATTATTATTTAATTAAAGCTCAAATCAAGGCTGATAATAAAGTGAATGTCTGAGCAGTTGGATGGTCTCTGCCTGAACCAATTGGACTGTAATTATACACGACCGTGGACAGCTCACTTCATTGGAACAAGGGTGCCTGTAAAAGTGACTAGCCCCAACTAATGGCTATTGTAAATCAAGGGTGGTGATAGCTAATCAGATGGAGGCCTCTCCAGAGTGGGAAGTTAAAGTGCTCTGAAAACAGTTCCTAACACTAGCCGAAGTGAAAACATGTTGTGTTCTTGCTAAAAGCATCACGAATTAAGTCTGGGCAATGTCACCTCGAGTTTCCAAATTACAATCAGAAATCTAGTGGCTTACGCATGAATGAATGGCACTGAAGTAGAGATCGAAGTGGAGAGGGATCTGAACCTGGAATATCATAGATATAAACTCAAACCAAACTTTACTACCTGTTTGCAGTGTGATCTTCTTGGGAAACTATTTTGAATCCCAAAGTTGTAAAATAATAATAATAATAATAATAATAATATATGTCAGTACAATGTTTTCAGATGGGAGATGGAATACATAAAACACTTATAATGTATGTTACTCTGAATCAATGATGGTGTTGGTGGCTATTATTATCATAAATAATATTATTTATAGTTAAAATGATCTGATAATTTAAAATTGCAACAATGGTATATTACATCAAATATTGAGTTTGGAGGGGTTTATTTGAAATAGTTCATAGAGTCGCCACAACTAATGTGTTTTAGTGAAAGCTATATTAGCATTTTCTGTGTCATTTTACCACTCCTATATATTTTATTAAATAAATCTATTAGAATGATTGCTTAAAAATCCCCAAACAATAAAAACAAGTGTGATATGTAAATATAAACACTATAAGTTTGTTTTCAGAGGCAGAATGTTGGAAAGACATAGAGAAGGAGAAAGAAAAATAGAGAAAGAAATCCCATTGATTGACTTACTTATCAAATACTCAAAATGGATGGGTCTATGTTGGCTTCAAAATGAGAACTGCGAATCAATTTGTCTCCCACATGGTTGGCAGGAACCCAGGTAATTGAGCAATAATGGCAGCCTCCCAGAATCTTCACTAAACAGGAAGATGGAATAGGGAGCCAAAGATGAACATCTAACCATAATACTATCCTGTGGAGTGTGGACATCATAACCAGTTCTTACCCATTAGGCTAAATACCTACCCTCTACGTTTTTTATTAGTTGCTACAATTGTATTTAATTTTTAAGAAAGAATTTATTTATTTGGAAAGTAGGGTTACAGAGAAAGAGAGAGAGAAATTCCATTCTCTGGTTTACTGCCCAACTTGCTGTAATGGCAGAGCTGGGCCAGGCTAAAGCCTGGAACTCCATCTGAGTCTTCTGTGTGGGTGCGGGGTCCCAAGAATGTTGCCCATCCTCCACTGCTTTTCCTGGCACATTAGCAGGGAGCTGGATCAGAAGTCAAGCAGCTGGAACTGGAACTGGAGCTCACACAGAATGTCAGTGACATGTGTGGCTGCCCAACCCATTTTGTTCCAATGCTGACTTCTGCAGTTGTTATTTCCCATCACATGTAAGCATCAGTCTAAAAGTTCACAGAATGTATATGACTTATATCATCAGTCTAAAAGCTCACAGAATGTATATGCTGTCATGTATTTTTACTGTTAGACATCTACTTTACCCTTCCTTTCACTCTACACAAAAATGAACTCAAAATGGATCAGAAATTTAAATGTATGACCTCTGAATAAGAAAGTCCAATCTAGGGAACACTACAAGTCATTCTCATAAGCAACAGGTTTTTTTTTTTTTGTAAGATAAGATATCAAATGTGTAGACAAAAGAAGCAATAAAAGGGGGGTGGTGCTGTGGCATGGTAGGTAAAGCCTCACCCTGCAGTGCCAGCATCCCATATGGACACTGGTTCGAGTCTCAGCTGCTCCACTTCTGATCCAGCTCTCTGCCATGTCCTGAGAAAGCAGTAGAAGATGGCCCAAGTCCTTGGGCCTCCGCACCCACATGGGAGACCTGGAAGAAGCTCTTGCCTCCTGGCTTCAGACTGGCACAGCTCCAGCTATTACAGCCAATTGGGGAGTGAACCAGTAGAGGGAAGACCTCTCTCTCTCTCTCTCTCTCTCTCTCTCTGCCTCTCCTTCTCTCTCTGTGTAACTCCGAGTTTCAAATAAATAAATAAATATTTTTTAAAAAAGCAATAATAGACAAACATGATTTTATCAAACTAAGCTCTGCACGGCAAAGGAAGCAATCAGTGGAGTGAAGAGAAAGCTGAGAAAAGGGAAAGAATATTTGCAAACTATGCATCTGATAAAGAATGATTCAATAGAAAACATGAGCTACTTCAAAGAATTAACAGCAACAAAATAAACAATCCAGTTAATAAATGGGAAAAGGATCTGAATAGACATTTTTCAAAATAAAAAAACAGAAATGAGCAAAACCACATGAAAACAATGCTCAGGATCACCAGCTTTCAAGGAAATGCAAATAAAACTCACATTGAGGTATCACCTCACTGCAATCAGAATGGCTATTAACAAAAAGTCAAAAAATAAACATTGGTGAAAATAGAGAATAGACATCCCTGAAACACTTGGGAATGATAATTAGTGCAACAGCACTGAACACAGTATGAAGTTTTCTCAAACAAAACTACAAATAGAGCCACCATGTGACCCACTTCTGGGAAGGTATCCAAAGGAAATTAAGTCAGCGTTTGAATGAGATACTGGCGCTCCCATATTTATTGCAGCACTCTTTACAATATTATAGATTATAGGGCCTGGCACTGTGGCATAATGGATAAAGCTGCTACCTGCAGTACTGGCACCCTATATGGACACTGGTTTGAGTCCCGGCTGCTCCACCTCCAACCCAACTCTCTGCTATGGCCTGGGAAATCAGTAGAAAATGGCCTAAGTCCTGGAGTCCCTGCACCCACGTGGGAGACCTGGAAGAAGCTCCTGATTCCTGGCTTCAGAATGGCACAGCCCTTGCTGTTAGGGCCATCTGGGGAGTGACCCAGCAGATGGAAGACCTCTCCCTCTCTCTCTCCCTCTCTCTCTCTCTCTCTCTCTCTGCCTCTGCCTCTCTGTAACTCTGCCTTTCAAATAAATAAATAAATAAATCTTTTTAAATAAGCAAGCAATAGGATAGATATGGAATCAACCTAGATTTCCATCAATGGATAAGTGGATAAAGAATATGTAGTATGTGTGCACAATGAAATATGACTCAACCATAAAAAAGAATTAAATCCTGGATTTTGGAACAAAATGTATAGAATTGGAGACTACTACACTATGTGAAGTAAGTCAGACACTTAAAGACAAATATTACATGTCTCCTCTCACATGTAGTAAAAAAGAATGTGGATGCTATATTATTTGATATATTGATATTTGTGAACATTGTCTTTATTGTTTTATTGAATTATTCACCTGACATAATATATGCTTCTTTCCTCATTTTATGATCTTTGTCTGGAATTCAAAGTTGTGTGACATCAGTGTATCTGCCTCTACTTACCTTGTATTCATATTTACATGATGTGTATTCAATTCTCAAACTTTCCAAATGTTTTGGTTTGGCTGTATCTTTTACATATATTGTACAATTAGATTTATTGAGTGAGCCATTCTGAGCCATAATATGAATCTACTTTTATTTTATTTTATTTTTTTTTTATTTTTGACAGGCAGAGTGGACAGTGAGAGAGAGAGACAGAGAGAGAAAGGTCTTCCTTTGCCGTTGGTTCACCCTCCAATGGCCACCGCTGCAGCCGGCGCACCGCGCTGATCCGATGGCAGGAGCCAGGATCCAGGTGCTTTTCCTGGTCTCCCATGGGGTGCAGGGCCCAAGCACCTGGGCCATCCTCCACTGCACTCCCTGGCCATAGCAGAGAGCTGGCCTGGAAGAGGGGCAACCGGGACAGAATCCGGCGCCCTGACCGGGACTAGAACCCGGTGTGCCGGCGCCGCAAGGTGGAGGATTAGCCTGTTGAGCCACGGCACCGGCTGAATCTACTTTTATTAAAGACATAAAATCATGAGGTTTTTGAAAAACTAAATATTTGTTGATATGAGTGAATATACTTATGGGTGTGGAAAAGAGAAAACTAAGTAAACCACTCCTTCCTGAGAATGTGCTAGATGAATTTGTAGTTCTTACTGTTAAAGCAAGGAACAATGCTGAATTGTGAATATTGTGTCTCCTCAGAATGACTTCCTTGGAATGTGTATCTTCCTCTCCATACCTTCTTTATCTCTGGGTAGGCTTATTCCCACAATTTTCTGGATGTTTGCCTCTTCTTCCCATCAAGTCTATGGTCATATGTGTAGTATGTCCAACTTAATCACAATGCTGATCCCAAATACATTCCTGACCCTGATTTTTCAACATCATTGTTTTAGCAAAAGGTTGATGTTGCTCTCTGCCCCAATTTAATATTTATGTATTTTATCTAGACTTTTATATTCTTTTTAATACCCTAAATTTCCTTGAAATGAAGAATTTACATTCCTATCCTCTATCTCCAAGAAGGATCTGGTAACCCAGGAGACACGTGGATCTCCCCAAACATGTGAAAATATTCCATTTTCCTGTAAGGGTGAGAAAGTGGGATAGGACGCACTCCTTTCTGTATTTCAGGACATCATTGCCTTCATTTGGGAACATTGTGGGAGGCAGGACAAGCCCCGACTGCCTGCAGGTGTGACAAGGCTGTTTGGGGCAGGCAGGCTGCCTGCAGTAAAGATTTATAGCTCTACATTTTCTGTGTCATCCTCCAGACTCTTGTTCACCAAAAAACAATGAAAAATCATCTGCTGTGCTGGCCCTGTGACGTAGCAGTTTATGCCGCCACCTGTGGCTCCACTTCCAATGCAGCTCCCCATTAAAATGTTTGGGAAACAGCAGAGGATGGTCCAAGTACCTGGGCCCTTGGCACCCGTGTGAGAGATTCAGGTGGAGTTTCTGGTTTCTGATACAGTCGCAGCTATTGCAGTCATTTGGGAAATGAACCAGCGGATGGAAGATCCATCTCTCTCTGTCACTCCCCCTCTCTCTGTAACTCCACCTTTCAAATAACTAAATAAATCTTTTTAAAAAAGAAATTTGCCACATAGCACACTCCACAAAGTCTACCAAAGTTATTTGAGGTTTATAATAGGGCTCGTATTAATTTTTCTTGCCAATTTAAGATTAGCAGTATTAATAAGACAAATGAGTCATACATAAACTACCTTTCCATTAAAGTTCTTTTTTTTTTTTTTTTTTTTGACAGGCAGAGTGGACAGTGAGAGAAAGAGACAGAGAGAAAGGTCTTCCTTTGCCGTTGGTTCACCCTCCAATGGCCGCCGCGGCCAGCGCGCTGCGGCCGGTGCACCGCGCTGATCCGATGGCAGGAGCCAGGAGCCAGGTGCTTTTCCTGGTCTCCCATGGGGTGCAGGGCCCAAGCACCTGGGCCATCCTCCACTGCACTCCCTGGCCACAGCAGACAGCTGGCCTGGAAGAGAGGCAACCGGGACAGAATCTGGCGCCCCGACCGGGACTAGAACCCGGTGTGCCGGCGCCGCTAGGCGGAGGATTAGCCTAGTGAGCCGCGGCACCGGCCTCCATTAAAGTTCTAAAAATGATGTCTCTCTCTCTTAAACTGCCTTCTCTAGTCATCATGTTTATTGGCCTTCTTCCTCTTGTGATCTGGAATTAAATGAAGATTTTCTTTAAAGAATCCAGTCTTCTGGATCCTTTTATTCATAGAAGAGGTCTTTTGGCATAGTAGAAATGGGACTTTGGGTCTCAGGGACAAGAGGTTATTAGAATAAGAACATCTTGTACATTTTCTAAAATGTCAAGACATTCTGAACTGATCTCTCATTATACAATTATATCCAGAGTGATCAGGACAAGACACAGGTCATTGAAATTTACCCAATTTTGCAACAAAAAGAAACTACTGGCCTTGCAGATCCATTATCATTATTGTGCTCTCTCAGGAAAAAAAAATTGTTTGTAGATAAAGTAATTTTTGCTTAGCAAAGACTTTGCACAATCAAAAACCAATCAACCCCAAGGGTTTATATAATCTGGACACCGTATTGCAATAATTTCAAAATAAGAACTTGTTTTTGTTGTTTTACATGCCTAGGTGTCTAAATCAGATAACCACACAGGCAATAAATTCAGTATAAAAGTATAGACATCACCTTTTAAGAAATCAAAGTATAAGTGATATGACTGGCAACATTTGGAAAAAATAGAATCTAGAAGCAGTAGAACTCAAGAAAAATACTGTATTTTAAACATGCTACTACAAAAAGGCTACAAATTAAAATTTTCTTTCATATGAGATATGTTAATTTACATTAGGGAGTTTTTTTGAAGACTCCATCATATTTTCATCAAGATTATTAATCAAGGCCGGGGCCGTGGCTCACTAGGCTAATCCTCCACCTGTGGCACCAGCACCCCAGGTTCTAGTCCTTGTTGGGGCACCGGGTACTAGTCCCAGTTGCTTCTCTTCCAGTCCAGCTCTCTGCTGTGGCCTGGGAATGCAGTGGAGGATGGCCCAAGTGCTTGGGCCCTGCACCCACATGGGAGACCAGGAGGAAGCACCCAGCTCCTGGCATCAGATCAGCACAGTACCGGCTGTGGCGGCCATTAGGGGAATGAACCAATGGAAGGAAAACCTTTTTCTCTGTCTCTTTCTCACTATCTATAACTCACTCTGTCTCTCTCTCTCTCACTGTCTGACTCTGCCTGTCAAAAAAAAAAAAAAAAGATTAATCAAAACTTACCACTTTACAAATCACTCAGAGGCATGATTAAAGTTGGAAAAAGTGATGTTTGGAGATGTAATGTGTGGAAGAAGCAGTCTTGTGCCAAGGCCTAGTTCATCTTTGTCACTCACATATTTAGCACTTTTGTCAAGAAGCTTAGAAGGATGTCTAGAAAGCTTAATAAGGAAAAGTTATGAGAATACTTAAAGAATAGTAAAAGTAAAATAACCATAATAAAAAAGTAAAGAGTAATAAAAGTGATAAAGAAATCCACAATGGACTCTGAAAGCGGGCATAGGTCAACCCAATGAATTACCTTGAACTATTACGATGTACATCAGTAAGGAAATAGCTATTTGCATTAGCATAAAAATGGACCAGAAATGAATACACACTATAAATGTATGTATGCTAAATGGAGCAAATGTTTAGAAATAGCAGTTTACTTGGAAACTAAAGTAAGGAAAGGGATGGCATGAGACCCCTGAGAACACTGAAATCCGATACAGATCCAGATTTGGGGAAAGAGAGGATAGACACTTATGACTCCCCTTCTTTCTCTCTAGCCAGCAGCAATGGAAAGACACAGAGAACTCTGCTCTCACATGCCACCTGCTGTGCAGAAGGCATGGCTGATATGTTCTTCCTTTTTTTTTTTTTTTTGACAGGCAGAGTGGACAGTGAGAGAAAGAGACAGAGAGAAAGGTCTTCCTTTGCCGTTGGTTCACCCTCCAATGGCCACCGTGGCCAGCGCACTGTGGCCTGCGCACCGCGCTGATCCAATGGCAGGAGCCAGGTACTTCTCCTGGTCTCCCATGGGGTGCAGGGCCCAAGCACTTGGGCCATCCTCCACTGCACTCCCTGGGCACAGCAGAGAGCTGGCCTGGTAGAGGGGCAACCGGGACAGAATCCGGCGCCCCGACCGGGACTAGAACCCCGTGTGCTGGTGCTGCAAGGCGGAGGATTAGCCTAGTGAGCCGCGGTGCCGGCCATGTTCTTCCTATGAAGGCAGCTTGATCTTGCAGAAAGGAACTGAAAGGAATCTTGCATTCCATGAATACTGTAAAATTTGGGATGGAGAGAGAAGGCTGAGGTATCTGGAGAATTTGTCACTTGGATCCAGTGAACACCAGAGCTGTGAGTGGAAGGCATGGAATCCATAGGATTCCCCCACATTAGAAATTTGCACCCCTAATAAACAGCACAGCAGCAATAGGTCCAACGCCAATCTTCTTTGAGGGCACTGTGCCTTTTAGTTGGTAGGGGGGCATTGGCTATGATTCTTGCAGAAGACATACTGTCCTTTACGTGTCTGATACCACTGTCAGAAAGTGGACTAGGAAAACGCATAAGTAACCCAGGAGATGCATGATACAGGAAGTAGCAGCATGGAGTGACATTGCTGGAGGCATGAGACTGTTCCTTGTTGAACAGGAAAAAGTACAGGAAGGAATTCACCAATAAAATGGGTTAAAAATGCAGAGGCAGGAGTTTCTTCATTCCTGGACCCTGAAGGTGACAGTTTCCAGAGAGCACATAAGCCTACTGAAATTTGGCACCTAGCAGGGGTTGTGAATTTCCCCTGCTGAATTCTCTGTGCTCCTGGTCCTTTGCACATACAGAGCATGTGGAATCATCTCTGCTGCTACAAATTCAAGAGAGGTCATAGAAATGTTAAGTGGGACAGGTCAAAGACAATTTTCTTTATTTTGTTTTAGGAGTGAACACTAAATCTTATAATTGTCTCATTTCAAAAAGACAAACATAAAAGAAGGCTATACAGCAATAATATTAAACCCAGGGAAATCTTTTATTATATCAAAGAACCAAGCCATTGCAATCAAAGGCAGAAGTATATACTTTTCAGCAGGTTCATTGTAGGGAAGAATTGTAAACTTTAAATAGCATCTGCTGTTATCTTCATCAGATTTATGGAGCATGGAGTCTATCAGATAGGATACCACTGAGAGGTGAAAAGTTAATTGAAAAGCAAGTAGAAATGTAAAACAAAGAAGCTGGATAACAAAAAAAAGAATGTTATAAAACCAAATACTCATCACTATAACTATAAACAATATACATTAAGGAAAAAAGTGAATTCAGAAAGCAAATTAGTGATATAATAGATATCAGTGTATATGTGAGCATTTGCCTGTATCTCCAAAATGCACCTTTTAAATGAAGGTATATCTCAAATTTGAGAGGGAAGCAAAGTGCTGCTCTCCTTGGGAAAGCTAGAGAAGGGTAGATATCCTCCCATTTTCTCCCTGGCCAGGGCCATGTGGCTGAGATTGGCCATGCAGATAGCAGAGCATGGGAATTAGAATCTTGTGATGGTGTTCTGCAGAAATGCCCAGGATATGTAGGGAGATTTTTAGTAGTCCTATCATTCAGTCATGTGAGAGTGAGGATTCTGCTATGCAGAACCCCTGGGAACAGTGACAGTGGTGAGTGTCTGGCCTCAGGGGTGCCGTACAGTGTCCCAGGTAGGTGGGTCTGGGCAGTGCTCCCCTCAGTGCCTGGCCATCTTCTAGACCTGCCATTCTGAGGATAGTTCTCAATCCCACTCACTCTTCTTGGGGGTGATTTGAATATTCGATATGACTTCCACAAATGTGTTTTCTGCTTGCTTCTGTAAAAGTTGATTCCTTCTGTATAAAACAAAGAAATTTATCCAAATCAAGTGATTTTTAGGAATGGACTTTCTCGTCTATGCCTTCTGATCACACACAGAGATTGAGCCCTCTGGATTGCTGCTCATTCCACAGCTTGCCCTCACGCTGTCATGAATATGTACTTTGCTTTGCCAATACATCTTACTTCTCTGCTAATATTTATTTATGTCTCATATTCCCATTGTTTTACATTGGGAATAAGACCTTCCATTCACCCACCTCACAAAAATGACATTGAATATTTATAAAAAAAGAAATAGAAACAATAACCAATAATATGATATAAGAAAGCTTTCCTAGACTGAAAATTAATATAAAAATTATATTTGGGGCTTATGTTGTGCCAGAGTTGGTTAATCCTCAGCCTGAGATGCCAGCATCCCATATCTGACTGCAGGTTCGAGTCCTTGCTGCTCTGCTTCCAATCCAGGTCCCTGTTACTGTGACTGGGAAGGCAACAGAAGATGACCCACGCACTTGGGCTCCTGCCACTTGTGAGATACCCAATGGAGATGTAGCATCTTGGCATCGGCCTGGCACAGCCCTGACCATTGTAGGAGTGAACCAGTAGATGGAAGATTCTCTCTCTCTTCTCTCTCTCTGTCTCTCTCTTTCTTTCTTCCTCTCTTGTTGTCAGTCTGCCTTTCAAATAAATGAATACATATTGAAAGAAAGAATTTCTCTTTTGAGAAGTCTTACTATCAAAAAACCTACATTATTCCAATATTATTAAAAAAATACTGCACATCATGCAGCTAAAAGTGGCAGGAAACCAGTGAGTGATTATTCAATGAGCTCGACAAGCTCTGAATGAGCAGAGCTCACCAGGTGTCCTTTTTTATCCCCAGAAAACTTTTATTTAAGGAATACAAACTTTATACATTTCATAATTGAAACATTAGGAAAATGGTAATTCTTACCACTGTATATGCCCTTCCACCCACATACTCACCCCTCTTCCTGCTCCCTCTCCTATTTTCATTCTTATTTTTTTTACTAATATGTATTTTAAATTAACTTTTTACGCATATGATAAACTCTATGTTAAGTAAAGAGTTCAACAAGTAGTATGAAAAAAAACTGTTCCTCAAAAGTTGAGACAAAGGTTGTTCAAAGTATTGCTTCTCAAAGTATCAATTTCACTTCTATAAGTTACCTTTTAGGTACTCTATTAGTTATCATAATTCAGGGAGAACATATGGTATTTGTCCTTTTGGAACTGGCTTATTTCACTAAGTATTATGTTTTCTAGTCATCCATTTTGGTGCAAATGACCAGATTTCGTTTTCTTTTTATTGCCCTCTCTGTCTCTTCTAACGGTTTTTGTTTAAAGTCTATTTTGTCTGATATTAGTTTGGCTCACCAGCTCTTTCTTGATTTCTGTTAGCACAAATTATCTTTTTCCATTCTTTCACTTTCATTCTGTGTATATCTTTGTTGGCAAGATGTTTTTCTTGTAGGCATCAAACAGATGGGGTTTGGTTTTTAATTCATTCAACCATCTGGATCTTTTAACTGGAGAGTTGAGACCATTTACATTCAAGGTGTGACTATGGATAAGTAATGACTTTGCCCTGCCATTTTTCCATAAATATTCTTATTTTTTACTTTGTATTTCCTTTATACTTTTACTGGAAGACTTTCTGTCTTCATCTGCTTTTGTAGTGATGACCATGTTTCTGTGTGTCCATGTGTAGCACATATTTCAGTATCTTCTGTAAGGCTGGATGGGTGGTGACAAATTCTTCCAATTTCCATTTTTCGATGGAAGTTCTTTATTTCATCTTCATTCATGAATGAGAGCTTTGCAGAGTACAGTATTCTGGGATGACAGTTTGTTTTTTTTTTTCTCTCAAGACTTGGAATATATCTCACCATTCTCTCCTAGCCTGTAAGGTTTCTGATAAGTCAGCTGTTAGTCTAATTGGAGATCTCCTGAAAGTATTATCTGGCATTTCTCTTGTGCACATTTTAAAATTTTTTCTTTATATTTTACTGTGGAGAGTTTGACTACAATGTGTCATGGGGAAGATTTTTTCTGGTCATGTCTCTTAAGAGTTCTATGGGTGCTTCCTATAATTGGGTGTCATTTTCTTTCTCCAAATTAGGGAAGTTTTGTGTAATTATTTCACTAAAAAGGCCTTCTAATACATTCTCTCTTTCCACGCCTTCAGGAACTCCTAAGATCTGAATGTTGGTCCTTTATAGTATCCTATAGATCTCCAACACTATTTTTTAGCTTTCTAATTTCTTCTCCTTTTTTTGGTCTAACTGTAAAATTTCCAGAGATTTGTCTTCTAACTCAGATATTCTTTCTTCTGCTTCACCAAGTCTGTTAAGACTTTCCATTGAATTTTTTATTTGTTCTATTGAATTCTTCATTTCCCCAATTTCATTTTTATTTCTCTTTTACATCTCAATTTTATGGGAGAAATTTCCTGTCATGTCATGGACAGATTACATTAGTTTGCAGATTTGCTTTTGGTTACTTCTAAGTAATCCTATAATCAATTTTTTCAATTCCAGTTCTGGCATTTCTTCAATCTCTACATCTTCACATTCTAGTATTGAAGTGCTGTGTTCTTTTGTGGGTGTCATGTTGTCCTCCTTATTCTTGTTTTTTTTTTTTTTTTTTGAATTGCTGCATTTATTATTAGGCATTTTTGGAGACATTTTTTGGTTTCTTTTTTGTTTGTCTTATTTTTTCCTTTATCTTTGGACTATGTCCCTGTGGTTTAGTGTAGTGTTCACTTTTTAAGTGAATACCCAGAGGCATGTGCTATATGTGGCCAGGGAGCTATATTCAGTGCTCCAGGGTAAAGAGAGTGTCCAGGCTGGCACTGTGGCGCACTTGGCTAATCCTCCAGCTGCGGTGCCGGCATCCCATATGGATCTAGTCCCAGCTGCTCCTCTTCCAGTCCAGCTCTCTGCTGTGGCCCGGGAGGGCAGTGGAGGATGGCCCAAGTGCTTGGGTCCCTGCACCCAAATGGGAGACCAGGAGGAAGCACCCAGCTCCTGGCTTCAGATTGGCGCAGCACCGTCCATAGTGGCCATTAGGGGAGTGAACCCATGGAAGGAAGACCTTTCTCTCTGTTTCTCTCTCACTGTCCATAACTCTACCTGTCAAAAAAAAAAAAAAAAAAGTGAGTATCCAAGGTGACACCCAGGTTGGGTGTGGTAAATCTCTTCTTTTTTTTAATCAGAGGGGAGGTTTGTTCTGCTATGTTGGTGTAATCTCATGCTCACCTTCTCTCCTCAAAGGAGATCAGTGCCTGGGCACTAGCCCCAGTGAGTATAATATTTATCCATGCTGCCACAAGAACCACACAAGGATCTGGACAGTCCTCATTATAAGCAATGACCCTCACCAGGGAATCAGGGAGCCCTGAGCATGTGGAGCCACCCACAGTGACTGAACAAAGTCCCAGCCATACCCTGCACTCTCCCATACAGCCACAATGTTTTCACAGTCAGGTACAGAAGACTCTCAGGATCATGAGCACCCAGCCCTCTGTCAATTCTCCCTGCCAGACTCAGGCCTCTCTGCTTGGCTGGTTGCTGGACACAAGGACATGAGCTGGCACAGCTGTTACATATGTCCAAAACTGTACCTGCCCTCTCTTGGCTTGTTATAGGATGCTTGTGTAAGGTGCTCAGGGAAAGAAAAATGTGCCTCCTATTTTTCTCCTCTAGTTTGGCAGCATACTTTGCCCCACAGGGCTCCAAGTCAAGCCCACATCAGCTCTTCCTGCAGCTTTATAGCCAATAGCTTGGGCTGCTGCAGTCTGGTCTCACCAGCTGTAGGGGTGCTGAGTTACCCACCCTCCACATAGGTCCACGGTGTCCCTTTAATTTGCATGTACTTTCCTCTGCCATTGTCTCCCTACATCTTCCCTGAGACTAGACTCTCTCCACTTTCTTTAAACTAACTTCCTCTAGACCACAGCAGTTAGCTCCCTCTCTGTCCCACCCCCTTGGGTCTTCCTCCACCAGGTGTCCTGACTGCAGGGCTTCTCAGTGTGGTAAGATGCTAGCAGGCAAGGTGTTCTCCAGGAGTAACAGCAAGTTTACACTCCACCTACCATGCTGTGGCAGCATAAAGATTTTTTCAAGTGCACCTTTTTATTTTTTTTTATTTTAATGTTTCCAATTTTAATTTTAAATATTTTGAACACATCCAGTGTGGTTGGTATATAAAATTCTAAGAACATAGTGGTATTTCCTTCCTTCCTCTCCTCTCTGCTGCCCCACTTCAAGTGCACTTTTTGAATATACTGTTTGCTCAAATACATCAGCAAAAGCCAAAACAGACATATTCTTATTAAAAACTATGATTGGGGCTGGCCCTGTGGCGCAGCGGGTTAAAGCCCTGGCATGAAATGCCGGCACCCCACATGGACACCAGGTCTTTTTTTTTTTTTTTTTTTTTTTGACAGGCAGAGTGGACAGTGAGAGAAAGAGACAGAGAGAAAGGTCTTCCTTTACCGTTGGTTCACCCTCCAATGGCCGCCACGGCCGGCGCACCGCATTGATCAGATGGCAAAAGCTAGGTACTTCTCCTGGTCTCCCATGGGGTGCAGGGCCCAAGTACTTGGGGCATCCTCCACTGTACTCCCTGGCCACAGCAGAGAGCTGGCCTGGTATAGGGGCAACTGGGACAGAATCCGGCGCCCCGACCGGGATTAGAACCCAGTGTGCCGGCGCCGCAAGGTGGAGGATTAGCCTAGTGAGCCGCGGCGCCGGCCGGACACCAGTTTGATCCCGCTCTCTGCTATGGCCTGGGAGAGCAGTAGAAGATGACCCAAGTCCTTGGGCCCCTGCACCCATGTGGGAGACCTGGAAGAAGCTCCTGGCTCCTGGTTTGGGATCGGCACAGCTCCGGCCATTGCGGCTATCTGGGGATGGAAGACCTCTCACTCTGTCTCTACCTATGTCTGTAACTCTGACTTTCAAATAAATAAAATAAATCTTTTTCTTTTAAAAAAAGAAAACCATGATCATCAATGTCAAGTAATGAACGCTTTAAGCACCAGGCATGTGCACACACACAAACATATACACATACACAGAGAAATAGGGAGATAGAGAGAGAGAGAGAGAAACAGTACCTCACAGAAGAAAAATCACAGTGACATTATACTTCTTTGCAAACAAAATTTCCTGGAAAGCAATTAAGCCAATTCATCACTTATCTGAGAAAGTCAGATAAGGATATTCTCAGATTTGAATGACCTGAGAAAAATAAAATACTCAACAAATGTTCTATATATTTTTTTAATCTGTGAAAGATACATACAACTCCTTCTTGTCAATCAATGAAAAACTTGATGAGATTCAATAAAGTCACACCATGCTTTGGGACTTAATATATAATATGTTGATAAGGAAATTGGGGAAAGTCTTGATACGTCAACAAGAGAGGGAGCCATGCACCCTTTAGGCTTTAAGCACACCTTTCACATGGGCAGAAGAAAAGTGGACAACAGTTTACTCATGCGGCCATGTCTAAGAGATAAATAAGGTGAATGGCAAACATTATTTATAACTTGTGTGTAACTTTAGGGATCACCAGAAATCCTAGAAGACAAATCATTGACACCTTCCATATAGGACATGGTAAGTGACACTATTCTGGATGCTTTGGACAACAAAAAACACATTGAAGGCAGTCTGTAGCACAGTTACAGTCTCCTGAGAACTTTCATATTTGGGGAGCGTCACAGAGTCTGCACAAATCATTTCAACTACTTTCCTATTTTAATGACATGTTTAAATATTTCAGATGATGTGGAAATACACTGGAGTCTTGAGTTGATGAAACAACAAGGTTGTAAGCTCTGGAGTGTCAGTGTGTAAGCAGATGGTTGCAGTGCAGTATTGTGGGCTGATCTTCTCCCTAGCATTTGCTTTTATAGCCCCTGATCATATGCAGTGGTCTCTCCCAGATCTCTGTTTTTATCTCCTTTCTGCAAGATGTAACAGTTATAACAGCCTTATTTACTGAAATTGTTTCATCAGAGTCAAGATTGACTATAACAAGGGTAGTCAGAACTTGATGCTGTCAACCAACTGAAAGTTAACTGTATCTAGTGCTAGATGATTCAAAGTGGGTATAAATAATTCTTTTTCTTTGTTTGAAATGAATTTAATTAAATATTTTGACTTCACTCCTAGCTCTGACTTGGATAATAATGTTATTAAATGATTATAATTATATAGCACAGGGACACAATCTTTTATCTAAAACTCCTGAGACCAGAAGCATTACAGAATTTATACACGTGGACACACAAGTAGATAGATAGGTAGATAGATTAATGGATATATAATTATATAGATAGTGGTAACACATTGTACACATGATGCATTTTATAACACATCTCCCAGTATTAAAAAATAAAACCCAAAATATATAACCATATTTAAATGAGAAAACTTGCATTTTTTTTCTCATTTTCACATCAGCTCTATTCAACTTTTGTCACAAATGAGTTCAGATAGGGTGAGTTGATTCTACTGCCAAAACAAACAAAAAAGAAAGAAACACTATTAGTTTTCTGAGTTTTGCAGATTCCAGAATGTTGTAGAAATGGTGTAGGCTGATATTACCCTTTGGAAAACTCTTTCATATTCATGAGTGTGCACATAGACCTCATTTTATGCAGCAGCTGTGTTACTAAGAAATAGTGTGTATATAAAATTCCTTTCTTATACATTAAAATGTCAACTCTTGCTTCTCACTTGGAACCTACACCATCCAACCAGTCATCAGGTTCTAGGGATTCTTTCTTTGAGGGTCTTTAAAAATTCCTATAGATTTGCTGACATGGCATTTTTCTAGAACATGCAATTTTCATGCCATATAATTCTATATAAAATAGATCTGTAGCTCCTGATCAACTCTGGGAGGAAGCCCAACATCTCACCCAGAACACACTACTCTCGGGACCCTTGACTTCATCTCTGATGTCCTCTGGCTAGTAGACCAAAACCGCCCTGCCTCAATTTCCCCTATTGTGCTTTTTAACTGGCTTGGTTTTCTACCCAAAACTCAGGGTACAACTTCCATTTCCATCTGTTCCTACTCATCATTTTAGAGTCATTTTCTTAATCTTACTCACATGTCTCACTTCTGGTTTCTGTAAGTTCTTGAAAATATATGTATCAAGAAACTTAAAGAAAGTTATTATGATTTTGCTCTTTCTCATTTATGTTTGTTTTTGTGTACAAGCACATTGTTATATAGGCACAGGTAATGAGGGTTACTACATGCCAGAAAAGCTTTCCTACTAATTTTTCAAATGTAATCTGTGAGGTAGATATCCATTGTTATCTTCCCCATCCCATTGTGCAAATGCGAATCTGAGGCTCCAAAAGAGTAATATCCCAAATCATGCAATAGCAAATAGCCACCCCAAGGTTTGAACCCAGGTATTTTGCCTCTAAAGCCCGAGACTATAACCAGCATTTTGCACCACTCCAAGAATTCTGCAAATGACTACTTGGTTAGTATTCTTAACCAGAGCATGTGAGAAATAGCTGTATTGGAATTGACCCCATATTTATGCATCGCCAGAGTATATTTAAGTCTATGTAGAATTTTCAGCTGTCCCTTATTCTAGGATGATGTGACCAGTGGTTACCAAATTGCCACCAATAAAGCACACCTAGCTGAATTCATGCCTTTGTGTGAATCTTGTTGATTCTGAACCTGGGCTGATGTATGCCTCATTTTGAGCAGTGGGACCTCACTGTGAAAGCTTCAGCTATTGGCACTCAAAGGCATTGCACCTTCTACATCGCTTTTTTTGCTGCTGTGGGATTTCATTGAGGATGAAAGCTCACCTGAAGAGAGCAGGCCTGGAAAATATAAGAGCACAATGAGAGAGGTCCAGCCAGAAGGTAACCATTGCAGTCAACGCAGAAGAGACAGCAGGTGCGTGAGGACAGCTTGGATGTCCTAGACCAGCACTTGAAATGTCTCAGTGTGCCAAATGGCACAATAAGACACCCAGTCAAGCTGAAGACTGACTGCACACTTGCGAGGATACAACAAATGGCAGCTGTGGTGTTAGGCCATTGGAGGCAATTTTTTGTGTTTTTGTTTGTTGTTGTTGTTCGTCTTTTTTTTTGTAATGTTTCAGCAACTGGTTCTAGGCCTTGGAATGCTGTCTTGACAAAGACTTACACTTTGGCATTGGCTTTGAGAGCAGGAGGTGGGTAACTGCTACAAGATTGGTGAGGAGACTGTTATTAGAGACTGGAAAGAACGATCGGTGCTAAGCAGTCACAGCACAATTGGAAAATTGCCTCCTGTGGTAGCTTGGAAGAGAGAACATGTATTTAATAGATGTGTGCAACTGCGTGAAAGGAATGGATTCCCCGGCAGTACAGTGAGAGTGACAGTTGGTATTTCTGGCTGTCTATAATGTATAGGAAACCAAAATCAAGGGATTGTTTCATTATCTGAATATTTTCTCTATTTCTGAAATATGGAAAAATATCATTAAGGCTCAGGATATATGGAGTTGGAAATGCAGCTGCTTTTCTTCTGTAACTTTTTTTACTTTTTTTTTTTTTTTTTTTTTTTTTTTTTTTTTTTTTTGACAGGCAGAGTGCACAGTGAGAGAGAAACAGAGAGAAAGGTCTTCCTTTTTCTGTTGGGCCGCTGCGGCTGGCCAGGAGCCAGGTGCTTCTCCTGGTCTCCCATGGGGTGCAGGGACCAAGGACGTGGGCCATCCTCCACTGTACTCCCAGGCCACAGCAGAGAGCTGGACTGGAAGAGGGGCAACCGGGACAGAATCTGGTGCTCTGAATGGTACTAGAACTCGCTGTGCTGGCGCCACAGGCAGAGGATTAGCCTAGTGAGCCGCGGTGCCGGCCAACTTCTATAACGATTAAGAAAAATATTTCCAGAGTAAGAAATAGCCCTGAAGAAATAAATTAAAAGTAGCAAAAATTGTGTTCTTTATTATCTTTGGAAGATATAAGAAAGACCAAGTAGGACTCCTAAAGGAAGAAAGGGAAAGTGAAAGAGGAGTATACAGGAATACGATCACAACATATTAGACCTCAACAATATCACACAGGAGAAGAAGTCCAGAGATGACTGTTTTCAATACAATGACATCCGTTTCTACTGAGCAAAGGAGGGGACTTCAATCAGACTCCCAAGAAACCTACATACTTCAAAAGAGGGTTGTATTGGTGAAATTAATGTCAGTTTAGATTAAAAGAAAGTGATATTATTCAAAATAAAACACTTTTCACCAAATTTATGTAATCAGAAAACAGGCTGAGATAACGATGCAACAATAAACTTGGGCCACTTTTCACATTAATCAAAACATATTAGGGCCGGAGTTGTGGCATAATACATAAAGTCACCCCTGCAATGTCAGCATCCCATATGGGCACAGGTTCATGTCCTGGTTCCTCTACTATTTTTAATGTTTTTTTATTTATTTGAAAATCAGAGTTACAGAGACAGGAGTAGAGGCAGTGAGGTAGAATCTTCTATCTATCTGCTCGTTCACTTCCCAAATGGCCACATGGCCGGGGCTGGGCCAGGCCAAAGCCAGGAGCCTGGATCCTGGAGCCTTGGTTCAGGGTCCCAACCACTTGGATAATATTCCACTGCCTTCCCAGGAGCAGGTAGCTGGATTGGAAGTGGAGCAGCCAGGACTTGAACCGGCATTTATATGGGATGCCAAGTTTGCAGGAAGAGGCTTAACCCACAGCACCACTTCTGATCCAGTCCCTGGCCAGAGGAACAATGGAAGATGGCCCAAATGTTTTGGCCCCTGACACCCACATGGGCGACCTGGATGAAGCTTTTGATTCCTGGCTTTGGGCTGAAGAAGAGCAGGGGTGCCATTGTGGACATCTAGGAAGTGAAATAGCAAATGGAAGCTCAGTCTCTGTGTGTCTCCCTCTATTGCTGTAACTATTTCAAAATAAATAAATAAAACAAATCAAAACCTACTACCCTAGTGGGATGATTTTAGATGGCATAACCAAGAGCCATTTCTCAAATAATGGACTAGAAAAGCACACATAGGTAATGTTCTGGTGGAAGTGGCAATATTACAAATTACAGAATTGCTACAAATCAGCGATTGCTCAGCACCCCCATTCCTTCCATATTTGGATGTATCTGATGATGCACCTGTCCCTGTCCCATCACTGCATGTTTGGAAATGGAGTCATATGGATGACCTGTTTTTGTGAATCAAAAGGTTTAAGAAAATCTGCACTCAAGAAGTCTCATCTGTAATGTGCATCAGATTCAGATCATGGGATGCTGGATGTTGAGCCTGATGCTATAATTTTATGAAATAGCCCTGGGATAGAAGAAATAAATTTTAAGTGAAGGAGAGATTTAATAATTCTAATCAGAGAAGCTTTGAAGTAGTTGTCAAAATATGGCCCCCAATTCTCCCAATTTGGGACTCAAGGCCCAGGCACTATAACTTCACCAATCCTCTGCTTAGAGGTGATATCTACTTCCCCACTCTTTGAAGAGGGCTGGCTTCATGACTTATTTTGACCAGTTCAACTAGACAAAAATGAATTTATACAATTTTTTAAATAATTTATTTATTCATTTGAGAGACAGAGTCATAGAGAGCAGGAAAGACAGAAGGGCTGATCTGAAGCCAGGAGTCAGGAGCTTCTTCTAGGTCTCCCACGTGGGTGCAGGGGTCCAAGCACTTCCACTGCCTTTTCAAGCCATAGCAGAGAGTTGGACTGGAAGGGTAGCCTCCAGGACATGAACCAGCAACCATATGGAATGCTGATGCTGCAGGCAGAGACTTAGCCTACTATGCCACAGCACCCTGCACCCTGACAGAGATCTTGGCTATTAACCCTTGAGGGTTTCAAGAGACAGGGCTACCGAGAGAATGACAGGACTGGGAGCCAGCTAGTGTACTACACTATGGCCATTGAATTTAAAATAAGTCAAGGCAGCATATACCTTTTTCTAAGTAATACTATTTCAAAGTTGCTCTACCATTTATTTGTGATTATTTCTGCCAAGTACTTGAAAAATAGAGCCTCAAAAATTAATTCCCATTGCCATGCATCTTGCAGCTTTTCAGGACTCAGCTAGTTCTTTTATTGTTAAATGGAATTTCATATAAGAAGGATTGCCATTATAAACATCAAAAATATCAGCAAATTTCTTATGTCTGAGGAAACAAAACAAGTAACATCTAAGGTCAGAAATATTGGCTTTATTTTCCTGGTTACTCCTCAGAGAGGAAGTGAAAGTACAAACCAGAATATGCAGAAAAGATCTGAGGTTCCCAATTACGGGACAGCTGAGAACTTTTGAGATGGGCAATGTCACAAAGTCAATAACAGCAATCCAAGCAGTGGATATTACAAAGAGTCTTTGTTGCTAGTGATGGTCTCATTAAAAGGACACCCTCATAAATCTTGTTGAGATGAAAACAATTGCTGATATAAAACAAGGTTTAAATATCCCAAAGTTTGAATTTTTTGATGTTTCATGTTAAAAATTTGTTTTGGGGCTGGTGCTGTGGCGTAGCAGGTAAAGCCACCTCCTACAGTGCCAGCATCCCATATGGGTGCCCGTTTGAGTCCCGGCTGCCCCTCTTCAGATCCAGCTTTCTGGTATGGCCTGGGAAGGCAGTAGAAGATAGCCCAAGTCGTTGGGCCCCTGCACCTACATGGGAGACAGGAAGAAGCTCCTGGATCCTGGCTTCAGACCTGTGCAGCTCCAGCCATTGTAGCCAATTGGATCTTCCAGTGGATGGAAGATCTCTCTCTCTTTGCCTCTCCTTTTCTCTCTGTGTAACTCTTTCAAATAAATAAATAAATCTTTTAAAAATGTGTTTTTACCAGAATCAGCCCTTAAGTCGTTTGGATCTGGCTAAAAAGTCCATGAGAGTTTCACAGGCATGGAGAGCCAAGACACTGTGGGAAAAAAAAAAATGACCTAAATGAAAGATCTCTGTGAGTGAGATTCCAGTTGGAAGAATGGGTCATGATAGAAGGCAGCACCTTTCTCTGAAGGGAGGAGAGAACTTCCACTTTGAATATGGCCTTGTCTAAACAAGATCGGAGTTGGTGAACTCAAAAGGCTTCCATAGCCTTGGCAGCTCATGACAAGAGCCTCGGGAGATTACTGATGTCATAAATAAGTGTGTCAATTGTTAAATCAACAACGGGAGTCACTGTGCACCTGCTCCCTATGTAGGACCTCTGTCCTTAATGTGTTGTACTATGCTATGCAAATTAACAGTAAAACTACTACCCAAACAGTACTCTATACTTTGTGTGTCTTTGTGGGTGCAGTCTGTTGAAATCTTTGCTTAGTATATACTAATTTGATCTTCTGTACATAAAGATAATTGAAAATGAATTGTGATGAAGAATGGGATGGGAGAGGGAGCGGGAGATGGGATGGTCACGGTGGGAGGGAGGTTATGGGGAAAAAAGCTACTATAATTCAAAAGTTGTACTTTGGAAATTTATATTTATTAAATAAAAGTTAAAAAATGTGTTTTTAGATAATGCAAATTAGAGCAGAGCATTCTTTTCCTCTTTATTGGCCATCATGTCTGTCACAATATAGAAAAAATAAGATCCAGGACAATTCCCAAAAAAGTAGAGTGGTTACTACAGGACATTGCACACCGTCATTAGCAAACACCATGCAAATGTTATAAATTGCATCCACAAACATCTAATATTATATCTTATTGTAAAAGAGTAAGTTTTAATTTTGATATGTGTTGGAATACACTGAGCTTGCACAGAAAAAGAAACTGTATAGATAGTAAAGGCAGGTGCTTCCAAATTATGAAATCACTTAGAATCACATTTTTCTCTATGCAAAGTCAACAATCATTATATATCTATTTTATTTGCAGTTTTTCTTGAATTAAGTTCATTGAAAATTAGTCCCTAGCAATTGTGGTACTAACAAAACTTAATTTAAAAATAGCAGACCCCTATAAATCTGGACAAAATACCAAAAATAATGAAAAATAGGACCAAACATTTATTAGGAACACAACTCCTTTTCTTTTGTTAAAAAGTTTAAACTCTTTCATATATTTGAGAGAGAGAGAAACAGAGAGTAGAAGAGAGGGTCAGAGGGCAAGCTCATTTGTGGATTTACTTATCCAATGCTTGCCACAGGCAGAGAAGGGCAACAGCCAAAACCACAAGCCCATAACTCCGTCCAGATCTCCCATATGGGTTGGCAGGAATCCATTCACTTAAGCCATCACTACTGCCTCCCAGGGTGCCCTTCAGCGAGAAGCTGCAATCAGGAGCCAGAGCCGGATATCAATCCCAACTACTTTGATATAGGACATTGACTTCTTCACTGGAGTCTTAGCCACTAGGCTAAATGCAGACCCCCAACTCTTAAGAAGGGGTGTATTATCCAGTAAGTAAGTAAAGACATTTTTACAAAAGTAATAAATACCACCAGTTTGTAGGAATGAGAGCTAAAGTCAATGATGATATGTGAAGTTTTCAAATAGTCAATGAAAAATATACACTGTGAAGAATATATGGAGAGATTTCAAAGTACTTTGAACCAAAATGAATTTATCTCTTCATTCCATTTTGTCGTGTGCTTTCTGAAATACTCTCATGCATTGGGAAAATCCAGTATCAATATGGGAAATCCTGAAGATCTACAAAATAATTTGGGATAACCAGCTTTTACAAGGGTGAAAGGAGCAACATTTGTAAGTGCAAATCAGAATATGCCACTATCAAATCAGAAAGGCCAGAGATTATTTGATTTTTTTCCCTCACTCAAATTCTCAACAACACAACTGACTTACATGGACTCAAGGGATCAATACCAAGGAGATGTATATACTCCTTCATATGAGCCAAGTTGACCCACAGTAAATTTAACAAACAGTATCATAGAGTAGACATAGCCATACTAGCTGAGGCAACCATTGATTGCCTCTGAATGATAAATTCTCCCCTTTGCCTGCTTCATTCTAATATAGTTGGGTCCTGAAAGTATTTCTCCTTGCCAGTGGTACGTTTCTAAGGTGTGTCATAGAACATGTGAGAATATGTCATTGTGGTAGGTTGAGATGCCACCTGTGACTTTGGCATCCTGTATCAGAGCACCTATTGGAGTTCTGACTCTTCTACTTCTGATCCAGCTACCTGCTAATGTGCCTGTGAAAGCAGAGGAAGATGGCCCAAATGCTTGGGCTCTTGCACCCATGTGCAAGATGGAGTTCAGGATCTTGGCTTTGTTCTAGGCCAGCTCTTAATTTTGCAGCCATTTGGAGAGTAAACTAATGGATAGAAGATTCTTTCTCTGTGTCTCTCCTTCTCTTTCTCCCTCTCTGTCACTCTGCTTTTCACACAAATAAAAAAAAATGTACAAACAAAAAGAAAGTGTAGATGGGAAGAATTTCTCTTTATAACTCCAGTACCTCTCACTCTAGTCTATTCCACCATGTAGTCTGCATTTCTAGGATTCCATAGATTTCTCCAGCTCTTGACCCAGACAACAATAGTGCAGCCTGGAGCCCCAGCTACTTGGAAACTTGAATCCTAATCTAAGTTACTGCTCCTCATAACCTCTCCTCAGGCAAAGGTAAAAAAATATTGAATCTTAAATATGGAGGTCTGCATAATAAAGAGGCAAAATGCTTGGTAAAATGTTTACCTGCTATAACTTGGCACACCGTGCTGATCCGGCAGGAGCCAGGTGGTTCTCCTGGTCTCCCATGGGGTGCAGGGACCAAGCACTTGGGCCATCCTCCACTGCACTTCCCTGGCCACAACAGAGAGCTGGACTGGAAGAGGGGCAACTGGGACAGAATCCGGTGCCCTGACCGGGACTAGAACCCGGTGTGCTGGCGCCGCAAGGCGGAGGATTAGCCTATTGAGCCGTGGCTCCCCTGCTATAACTTGGAAAGCTTATCCTATTAAGGATATTGCCCTCTCCTTATGTCTTATTTTATTCATTTATTAGATAAGCAGTGAAACAGAGAGAGCTCCAACCTGTTAGTTTATTCTCCAAATGCCTGCAAAAGCTGAGTCTTGGCCAGGGCTAAAGTCAGGAGTTAGAAACACAATCCAAGTATCCCATGTAAGTGGCAAGAACCAAATTACCTGAGCTATCACAACTACCTCCCAAAATCGTGATTAGCAGGATGCTGGAGCCAGAAAGTGGAGCTGAGAACTGAACCCAGACATTCCAATTTGTGTTGCAGGCAACGTAATCAACTACATTAAATTCTCTTCCCACTCTATTTCTTTTAAGTGACTTTGTGATAGCATCTGTTAAATTAATTATACCCCATTAAGCATGAAAGAAAAAATAAAAATTTGATTAGGTCTAAACAATAACTTTCAATATGGTTCGGGGACATTGAACCAAGTGGATACAAACAGATCAGAGGCATACACTGTTCCTGAGGGAAATCGATTGCTGGAGAGAGCATGTGTTCAGTATACACATCCTGTGATTTCTTTTAGATATTCCACCATTTTCTAAGAATAGACCCCTATGGAAACATTGAGAAACTGGGGAGAAATCACAGAAAGTATCTGCAGATTTGTTGAGCTGACTACTTTATGAACTTTGGTCAAAATTCTACTCAAGACCCATTTTAACTGTAGCTATGGTGACCAGAGTTCCGTGCCCAGTGATTAGTGACAAAGAACCAAGATCCAGTAACCTCCAAAAGAGCTACATATTTCTTTTTTACTGGGCATATCTACTCAGCTGAAAGGAGGAAAATTCAGCCTTTCCTACAATCAAGAGGTTTCATCTACAAAATGGCTTAACTTTATGGGGCCAGCGCTGTGGCATAGTGGATTAAGCCACCGCCTGCAGTGCCAGCATCCCATGTGGGTGCTGGTTTGAGACCCGGCTGCTCCACTTCTGATCCAGCTCTCTGCTATGGCCTGAGAAAGCAGGAGAAGATGGCCCAAGTCCTTGGGCCCCTGCACTCACGTGGCAGACCTGGAAGAAGCTCCTGGCTTCGGATCTGCACAGCTCCTGCTGTTGCAGTCAATTGGGGAGTGAACCAGTGGATGGAAGACCTGTCTCTCTCTCTCTCTCTCCCTCTCTCTCTCTCTCTCTGCCTCTCCTTCTCTCTCTGTGTAACTCTGACTTTCAAATAAGTAAATAAGTCTTAAAAAAATGGCTTAGCTTTGACAGTAGAGTGAGAAGGCATGTACATCCTTTGTAGAGTCTCAACCCATCTGACAGTTTTCTCTGGTATTGCAGAAATTTTCATCTATTTCATCCCTAAAATTACTGTCATCAAATTAGCTAGTGCCATAGAATGATAACCATTTATTCTCTGTTGATCATTAAGAGAAACACATGCATCATGTCTTTGCCAGTCAAATAATGTCATTTGGCTACACTGAGATCTTATAATTCCATTGAAAAGTAGTAAGCTCCCTGGTGGACTCTGCCATCATCCTTCCCAGACAAGAAAAGTTGGCTTCATGGAACTTTCCAGGTTTGTTGATAATCCTTCATTAAGGAATTTTCAATGTCTGAGTTATGGGAATGATCTCTGGGCTGTCATGAGAGTGAGAGAGAGAATACATGTGATCCATCTCCTCCAATATTTCTATCTCGGTTAGTGGTTCCTTTCTCCTTCTGTGTTTTTCAAAGGAAGCTTTGACATCTTCACTTTGTTAATCAGTAGTCATTGTTAAGTACAGGTTTTAGTCAATTGAGCATCTAAAGTTTTCAGAGGCTCTAATAAGTGTACCATATCAATAAAGCAGACCTGATCAAGTATTGTATTTTGATTTCCTCTGTATACCACCTTTAGAGTGATCTTATGCATGGTCTTTAAAAATCTCATTGAAAGTGAATATTATGCAAAGAGTATGCTTAGATCTCAAGATGCTTTTTCAGCAGAATAAAGTTATCTTGCATTTCCATTTTTGCACAAAGTGTTTGAAGTACCTTTATCCATATACCTCAGGTTTCTGTTTATTGAAATGAAGGATACCTGGCAGTTCATTGGGTGGGTAACTGACTCCTACTAGATCAGTCAGTGTACTTGATCCCTAGAACATGCTAATATCTTACCCCTTTGGAGGTACAGTAGTAATGAAAGGTAACTTGGGTCAGATCATGGGAAACATTGATATCCCTACATAGAGTAAGTATCTTATATGCATTTTTATAGGATATTCAAGGAAGGAAGAGCTGGACTTCCCAGACTTGGGAGAAGAAAGCTGCTTCTCTATGCAGAGGAGCTCCTAGGGACTTGGAGTTCCACAGTTCTTAGTGTCACATGAATCCAAGCAGAAGTTTCTGTTCCAACTTTCAGAAATGTTTCTACACAGTGAAGCCATGAATTCAGTTTACACTATAACTCATACAACTAAATTTTGGTTTTGATTTGTGGCAAAATTATCTCTCTGGCTACAAGAAATAAAAAGATATTTAGGTTTTCATAGGACCACTCCAGTTCTCTGTGACTTTATCCAAGTTAATTAATTGAGGCTTTTGTTTTTTCTACAGATGCTCCAGAAAAATCCCAAGAATCCACCCCATTACCACAGCATCACAGTCCTCCTGACTTTGCATGTCAAGAGCAGCAACCCATTGTTTACTGAAAATGCTCTCTTCAGTTGTAGTTTATCATAATCAAGCACAGGTGAAATTTTAGTTAATCATGTGTCAAAATATCCCTTGGATTGGGAGAATCCCATTACTCATTGTCATAAAGCCAATCTTGTGGTTAAACCCAGGTATCCAATCTGGCTAACATCCTTAAACCTCATTTCAGAGACTCTGCTTTCTGATACTTCTTCTAGTTTGTCTACGTCAGCTAGTGTCCAGACAAGAGAGGAAAACCCCAGAAGAAAATTTAACATCAACAAGTACTAATCAGGCAAGAAATGGCTAACTAACCATTTTTATCCAAATAAAATTTCAAAAACAGAGCAGAACTAGGTATTTAGAGATTGTCACTCCAAAGAGAAAATACTATGCTAGAGATGCGGGAACAAATGGAAGTTTAGGAATTTTAAAATCTCAGAAATTTCCAGGTGGGAACCCCTTGAACTCAGACATGTGGTGCTGAGGAACTGCTCAGCTGCTGTTTGTGTCTCTGCAAGTGTTAGACACTCTCCAGACTGGATCAGCTGTTTATAGAAAGCAGTGACTACAGCTGTGATGAAAAATGATTACCAGGGAGCAGACAGGAAAAAGCAAATCTCTTCCCTCCCCTTCTGCCTGACAACTTCTCTCCAGTGCCCCTACTGGAAGAAATTAACTGAGACTCATCTGACAAGACAGAAATGTACTTTGCATATTCCAGCATTAGTATCACAAAACAGGAGATCCAATGGTTGGTTTGGAGCTGAGGAATAATTTCTTAATTATGGGCCTAAAGAAAGAATAGTATGATGGGATCTTTGAGATATTCATGAAAATTCCTGTGCTCAAAAGTTGCATGGGTTCCAAAAACCTTTGCACCAAAATCAACTTACCTATTAATTTTATTTTCTACAACTTTTTGAAATACTTCTCATATCCACAGAGGACAGCATCCTTTCCAATGAGCACCTCAGACATAGCTGGAAGAGAAAAAAGGAAGCATAGCCTAGAAGGCAGGAACAAGGGCACATGGAGCATCCTGGACAAGCAATTGTACCCTGGACACTGATCCAGCTTCAAACAAGGAGCACTACTCGTTCCAGGTCGGAGGCTCTTAATAACTGTTATCCAGGGTAAATTCTAGCTGCTATTTCTCCTCTGTATGGGTGCATGGCATGCATTTACTTATTTTTTATTTTCTGATTTTGCAGAAATTACTTATCTTCTTCCTACCATTACAGTGGAGGATGAAATGAGGCAATTTTTAAAATCCAAAAACAGCCACATCCAGAATTGAAGGGGGAGACTAAACAAATTCCCAGAGAGCCTACACTCTCAGCTGAAGATGGTGACTAGATAGAACGTCAGATATTTTTCCATGGAAAGGAGGAAATGTATTCCATATGCAACACAGATGTTCACAAGTAATGGTCAGAGGGACGGATATGACAGAAATGTAGCTGTCCATCACCATATGCTATCTCCACCATAGAGATATCCAGCAGACCCTCCATCTTCATGCATGGATCCATGGATTCAATCAACCATAGACTAAAAATGCTTTGAAAAAATACAGAAAGTTCAAAAATCAAAGCCTGAGTTGACCACATGGCAAGCAACATCTTCAATATACGTAGATAGAATGATGTGTAAACACACCCTGCTGTAGCCTCTCCCCATCTCACCGATGCTCAGTCTCACTCCTGTACTTCTTCCATGTACACTGCCCACCCCATGTCTCCTTTGCATCTTTGTGTACATGTACACATATCATTATTCCCTAAACTATATGGTAAAATGATTATTTGCATGGTGTTCACATTAAATTTAATATTATAAATAAATCTAGAGATGACTTAAAGAATATGGGAGGATACACATAGATTCTATGTGAAGAATCCTTTCTATAAAGGGCTTGGGTATCTTCAGCTTTTGGTATCCATGAAGGTCCTGGAACCATTCCTTGTGGATGATGAGGGAGGACCACACACATAAAATAGCTTCCAAGGCAGACATTGTGTTTATCCACTCCCACTCTGCCCCTGTTCCTAGATATAACCAGGTGAAAATTATTTCAGGCAAAAAAAATATTCAGAAATGTTCTTACCCAAAGCTGAATGACAATATACATCAATAAACCATAAGACATGAAAATCTCTTTTTAAACAGAAAAGAAAAAAAATTACATACCTTTTCAGAGGACACAGTTTAGGAAAATTCAGCCCTAGGAAATAATATAAGAAAAAACTATTCTCTAAGGAAAATAAAGTGTTAATATAATAAGGCAATACTTAAAGCCAAGATGTTAAGAGTGTAAATTAAGAAAATACATCTATAGGAGCTAATAGAGTAATTCTCATTTACAGATAATGTGAGAATTACAAATGGTGTCAGAACTAATGAATTGACTCTAGGGAGATTAATAACAGCAGGTTAAATTTACAAAGTTGGAGCTTCTTAAACAAGGAACATAATAAAGAAAGGGACAATATTCTTTTTTAAAAAAAGATTTATTTATTCCTTTATGTGTTTGAAAAGCAGAGAGAGAGATTTACTTTCCTTCCGCTGATTCACTCCCCAGTTGGCCTCAACAGCCAATGCTGGAACCAGCCTGAAGCCAGGAGCCAGTAACACCATCCAGGTGTCCCATGTTGGTGTCAGAGGCCCAAGTCTTTGGGCCATCATCAGCTTCCTTACCTAGCTCATTGGCAGGGAGCTGGAGGGGAAGGAAGCTGAAACCGGAACTGGCACTCCACTGTGGGATGCTGGCTTCCAAAGTGACTGCTGTACCCACAGAACCACAGTGCCTGCCCGGGAGAGGCTCCATGTTCTCAGAGGAAATAAGGTGAATAAATTCCTTTGCTAAAAATCTTGGAGGTAAACATTGACTAGTCCATCCTAAGGATAGGTTATATTAACAAGCACAAGGCTACAGATTTGATTATTTTTAAACAGAAAAGGAACTATCCTACAGATATCTAGACTTGACCAAAATATTAGAGAAGAAAGTATGTCTTTAGACATCTACTCAGCAATCTCATGCTCATTTTACAGTACAAAATAGACTATAGTCCATAGCACTGAAGAGAAACCTGTGTTGAATGTAGAGGTTGGTGTCTAGTTAAGTCATATGAATCCAAAGAAAAGACACCTCACATATGAGATTTATTACCACTGATTCATCATAGAGAAAGATAAAACAAATAAGCAGTTCAGATTGTATTTAGAAAAAAACAAAATTTAGTTAGAGAAAACTTAAGGATTTTCTCAATTTACCAAAACATCCTTTGCATTCTCAAATGCGATCAAGGACAGGAATCTGCCATGGCTGCTAGTTGTCATTTGGGATGCCCACATTCCATATCAGAGTGCCTGGTTCAAGCTCTGCTTCTCTGAGCTTTTCATCCAACTTTCTGCCAACGCACACTCTGGGAGACTGCAGCAGATGGCTTACATCCTTGGGTCCCTTCCACCGACTTGGGAGGCCAACATGGAGTTTCCGATTCTTGGCCGAGCTCTGTCATTGGGAACATCTGGAGAGTGAACCAGCGAATGGAAAGATCTCTCTCCATCTTTCTTTGTGTCTCTACCTTTCAAATAAATGGAAAATGAAAAAATAAAAAAAAATTAGAAAATGAACACCCCAACTTAAAAGTAAATAAAAATGTAATCATGAATATAAATAGGATGCTTTATAATATATAGTTTAAATTATTACAATTCTTAAAATAGCAGTCACATGACACAAAAATGGTGTGACACTTATGGTTGTGTAAAAATAACATTCAGGAGCTGGCGCAATGGCGCACTAGGTTAATTCTCCGCTTGCGGTGCTAGCATCCCATATGGGTGCCGGTTCTAGTCCCGGTTGCTCCTCTTCCAGTCCAGCTCTCTGATGTGGCCTGGGAAAGCAGTGGAGGATGGCCCAAGTGCTTGGGCCCCTGCACCCACCTGGGAGATAGGGAGTAAGCACCTGGCTCCTGGCTTCGGATCAGCGCAGCTCTGGCCGTTGCGGCCACTTGGGGAGTGAACCAACAGAAGGAAGACTTTCTCTCTCTCCCTCTCTCTCTTAATGTAACTCTGCCTGTCAAATAAATAAATAAAATCTTTAAAAAAATAACATTCAATTTGATGCCAATAGAACCAGGAGGTATGGGGGTGGACCAAGTGGGAAGAACAGAAAATATGCTAATTTCCTCACATTTCATGAGGGGGATTCAAGCATTAATGTTCTATTTCCTAATCCGATAAGTGTGGAGACATAAATTTAAAATCTTTTCACCAAAAAAGTTATCTATTTTAATCTTGAGAAGAGTGAATAATTTGATTATATATTTGGCAGAAATATTGTAAAGTATCTTCTTTTATGTGTCAGTTTGGACAAACGTAATGATAAAAATCCTCATTTTGATTTACACATTTCATTTACATGAAGTCAGTTGTTATGATAAAATCAGTTTCTCCTTTTCGCAGATTCTTGTGGAGTTCTATGAAGGCTTCTTCCCTCCTTGAGTAATCCTGCAGGAACAAAGATGATACTACTGGCAAATGTTAGATCATCACAGTACTTTAGTGACTCTTTTCTGCTTCTTGGCGGATTGTATTAACTCTATAAGTCTTTGCACCTGGCCTTAAAGAAGTTTGATCTCAAATCTCAGGGGCTGGCAAGATGCTAAACAAAAGTTGCAACATTACATGCATGCCTTCCTGCACAGTTGAACTTGGTGTCACTCTTGGGTTCTGCAGGTCCATTCAGTGCATGCCAACGTTACCTCCTAGCTGTTTCATCAAAGACTCAGAAAATGCTTATGTTTTGAACATTCAGTTTCATTTTACGGCTTTGATCAACAATTCATTCTCATCTTTCTCTACATTTGTCTTTATTGCTATCTGACTTTCTTCCTTGTGAGGTTTTTTGCATTAATTTGTACTGTGTGTGGCTTTTGAGTCCTGGGTCCTACACTTGAATTAGAGCAGAATTCTACAACAGTTCTAAAGAAATTCTGATCTCAATAAAATCGAATATTAATAAGAGGATGGAGGGAGGGAGAAAAGAATATAACAAAGAAAGTTTTACTTTTATATGGATTTTTGATTTACAGGGTTTCAACAGTTGTTATCCTAAAATTATAAAGACACAGAGAGTATACACCATTAGTCAGTCCTTGCCATCTTTAATCACTTCTTGTGGTAATGTAGATTAGTGATTGGATCCCATTATTTGATTTCAACAAATAAAATTGATTGATGGAGATATAAATAATGGTTTTGACACAGCATGTATTAATAAAAATTGTGTAATGCTTATAAATCTCAATTTTATATGCTATGACATAGGGAAATATTTATCATAAAGCACAAATTAATAACTATCAAAGTGAGGATGAAGTCTTGCCTGTGGATACATTTTTTGGATTGAAGTGTTTTTTTCTTCTTTTAATAGTTAGTGAAAATAACAATAATACATAAATTTAACCTTCTGAATTCAGATTCCTTCTGAATCTGACCAACTAATGATGTTTTCCATTTCTGCAATTATTTTTCAGGTAATTTTCTTGAGTTTTCTAATTACATTTTCACATCAGAAAGTATTAAACTGTTACCCTGTGCTTTCCTATATGTAAACATTTGTTTTATTTTATTATTAAATGGAATGGAAATAGATATTTTATTTTGAATTGTTATAAAAGTACTTCTCATTTCCATTATTAATTTTATGACTGCATTTTGTTGTGTGTTATTCTGATTAATCATTTTTATACATTTTTACTCTATTTTCAGATTTTTAAAAAAATAGCCTGATTTGGTAAAAAGTTACTCTATTTTAAAATGCTGATGCTCTTAGCACAGTAATTTGGAATTTTGTATTTTTATTAATATTTATAAGTTAGACTGATTCACAGTTATTTTACTGTATCATCTTTTTTGTGTAATCTTTTTATTGCGCTTCTCTCTCCTTATAAATTAAATTGCACTGGGCATCTTTTTTTCCTTCAAGTTCAATATAAATCATACTTTAAGAGTTTTTAAAAGTAAGGTGAAACACCCAACATAAATTAACCATTGATTTTAAAAATTTTATTTTCCTATTTGTATTTTATTAGAGAGACTGAGAAAGACACAGAGAGATCTCCCATTTACTTCACTCCCCAAATGTGCATAACAGCCAGGCTAAGCTAAGCTGAAGCCATGAACCAGGGGCTCAGCCGAGGTCTCAATCTAGGGTGACACGGACCTGAGTATTTGATCCACCATCTGCTGCCTCCCAAGACGTTCATTAATAGGAAGCTGGAGTGGCAGCAGAGTAACCAAGTCTTGAACCAGTCTCTCTGACATGGAATTTGAGGCATCCCAAGGGATGACATAACTTCTCTACCAAATTCTCACCCTCATTTAACTTTTAAATGTACTTTTAAATGTACTTTTGAATGTACAATTCATTGGCATTTACTACACATTCAATGTTATGATATCACCATTTCAGTCTAATTCCCAAAACTTTTCATCAAACCAAGGGTGCACTATGCCTTCTGTAAGGAGTCTCTCGTCACTCTGGCTTATCTTCAGGATCTGTCAACCACCAATATGGTTTTTTTTTTAAGATTTATTTATTTATTGAAAGTCAGAGTTACACAGAGAGAGGAGAGACAGAGAGAGAGAGAGAGAGAGGGAGGGAAAGAGAGGTCTTCCATCCGTTGATTCACTCCCCAATTGGCCACAACAGCAGGAGTTGTGCTGATCCAAAGCCAGGAGCCAGGAGCTTCTTCCACGTCTCCCACGTGAGTGCAGCGGCCCAAGGACTTGGGCCATCTTCTACTGTTTTCCCAGGCCATAGCAGAGAGCTGGATTGGAAGTGGAGCAGCCGGATCTCAAACCAGCACCCATATGGGATGCCAGCACTTCAGGCCAGGGGTTAACCCACCGCGCCACAGTGCCGGCCCCCACTAATATGGTTTTTATGTCTGTTTACCTACGGCAGCCATTCTGTAAGAGTGGAAAACATAACAATCATGTGTGACCATTTGTGTCTGACTTCTTTCACTTAACATGATGTTTTGCGGTTTATTGGCAGTAGCACACACGATTATTCCATCCCTTTTCACATCTGAATAATATCCTCTTGTTTCTATGCACCATAATTTGTTTATCTGTTCAAAAAGTTTATGGTCACTTGGGCTATTTCCTCTTTGGATATGTTGAAAATAGCATTACTATGAACATGTGTGTGCCTATCATCCTTTGAGTGTCTATTTTCAATTCTTTTGGGTATATACTTAGGGATAGAATTGCCAGGCGATAGGTAATTTACGGAAATGTCAAACCGTTTCCTGTAAAAGCAGAATCATTTGACATACTTGCCAGCAATTGGATTCTAGTTTCTTTACATTCTCAGCAGAAGTTTTCTTTTTTTATTAAAAATGTGTTACTATTACCACCCTAGTTCACATGAAATAGTGTCTTTTTGGCTTTGATTTGCATTTCTACCGTGACTGATGATATTTAACATCTTTTTGTGCTTATTAGGTAGGTGCACATCTTCTTTAGAGAAATGTCTAGTAAAGTCTTTTTCAGTTAGATATTTAATCCTCTCAAGATATTGGCAGGGGCTGACATTGTGGCTAAGTAGCAGCCTGCAGCCTGCAGCACCGGCATCCCATATGGTTGTTAGTTCATGTCCCAGCTCCTCCTCTTCTGGTTCAGCTCTCTGCTTATAAGCACGTTGAAAATGGCCTGCATGCTTGAGCCCCTACAGTCGTGTTGGAAACATGGAAGAAGCTCCTGGCTCCTGGTTTTCGATCGGCCTAGCTCAAGCCATTGTAGCCATTTAGGAAGTGAAGTAGTGGATGGAAGACCTTTCTCTCTGTCTGTCACTCTCTCTCTGTAGCTCTACCACTCAAATGAATAAATGAATGTTTTTTAAAAGATGCCGGAAGATTTGGTGTCTGATGAGTGTCCCCTTACTGGTTTACACAGAACATCTTTTTGCTGTATCTTCACAAAGTGGAAAAAAGATAGGAATCTATCTTTTATTAATCTGCTTTTATTAATCTATCTTCCTCTCCTTGAAGGGCACTAATCCCATCATTGCAGCCGCACCCTCATGATTCCAGCCAAATGCACTTAGCTCTCAATTTCTTCGCCTTAGAGTAATAGTACCTTAGAGAGCAATGCTTCAACCTATGAATTTTAGAGGAGCACAAATATTTAGCCCATGACATCACCCTTATCAAACATAATTTACACATATCTTCCCCAACTTTATAGGTTGTTCTTTTTTCATGATAATGTACTTTGATGATCAAAAGTTGCTAACTTTGTGAAGTCTTGTTAAAAAAAACCTATAACCAAATTAAATCTAACAAAGTTTGATCCAAGGGAATCATGGATTAGGTAGCATGGTAAATTAAAAGGAGTTCAGCAACCTGCACTCTGTGATGTGGCAGGTGAGCTCTCAGTGTGAACACAGAAGTAAAAGTACATAAGTAGTTTGTTGGGTTACACACAGTGACCTGGGTGACTTGTGTGGACATGGTCTGATCTGTTGGCTTCTTGTGATTGACTCAGCTGCTTGTGGTTGGCTGATACCCATCTGTCTGTTAGAAAAAAAAAAAAAATTCTGGGGCCAGTGCAGCGTCATAGCAGGTAAAGCCACTCTCTGCGGTGCCAGCATCCCATATGGACACTGGTTCAACTCCTAGCTGATCCAGCACTCTGCTATAGCCTGGGAAAGCAGTAGAAGATGTCCAAGCCTTGGACCCCTGCACCCACGTGGGAGACTCGGAAGAATCTCCTGGTTCCTGGCTTCGGATTGGCACAGCTCTGGCCGTTGCGGCCAATTGGGAGTGAACCATCAGATGGAAGACCCCTCCCCCCGTCTGTCTCTTCTTCTTTCTCTGTGTAACTCTGAATTTTAAGATAAATAAATAAATTAAAAAAAGAAATTCTGGGGGCTGGCATTGTGGTGTAGTGGGTAAAGCCTCCGCCTGCAGTGCTGGCATCCCATATGGGCACCGGTTCAAGTCCTGGCTGCTCCACTTCCAATCCAGCTCTTTGCTATGGCCTCGGAAAGCAGTAGAAGATGGCCCAAGTCCTCGGGCCCCTGCACTCATGTGGGAGATCTGGAAGAAACTCCTGGCTTCTGGCTTTGGATCAGCATAGCTCCTCCTGTTGCGGCCAACTGGGGAGTGAATCAGCAGATGGAAGACCTCTCTTTCCCTCTCCCTCTCTCTCTCTCTCTCTCTCTCTCTCTCTCTCTCTCTCTGTCTCTCCTTCTCTCTCTGTGTAAGTCTGACTTTCAAATAAATAAATAAATCTTTAAAAAAAGATTTTTAATTTCACACTCAATGTGTTTATATACATAATTAGGTTGCAAATCTTCTAACAGAAACTCAACCTGTTGGGACAGCCAGCCTCAGGCCCATGGTCTCCTGCTTACTTGAGAAGTCTAGCTTATCCATTTCTTTCTTTTGATGTTCATGTTTTGGTGTCAGATCCAAGATACTATTTTCAATTCTGAAGTCATGTAATTTTCTCCTATGGTTTCTTCTAAATATGTTCAGGTTTTAGCTTTTATATTCAGGTTGTTTATTCATTCCGAGTTTCGGTCTCACTTTTTTTTTAAACTTTTATTCAATGAATATAAATTTCCAAAGTACAGCTTATGGATTACAATGGCTTCCCTCCATAACGTCCGTCCCACCCGCAACCCTCCCCTTTCTCATTTCTTCTCCCCTTCCATTCACATCAAGATTCATTTTCGATTCTCTTTATATACAGAAGATCAGTTTAGCATACATTAAGTAAAGATTTCAACAGCTTGCTCCCACACAGAAACATAAAGTGAAAAATACTGTTTGAGTACTAGTTATAGCATTAAATCTCAATGTACAGCACACTAAGGACAAAGATCCTACATGAGGAGTAAGTGCACAGTGACTCCTGTTGTTGACTTAACAAATTGACACTCTTGTTTATGGCATCAGTAATCACGCTAGGCTCTTGTCATGAGCTGCCAAGCCTATGGAAGCCCCCTGAGTTCACTGACTCTGATCATTTTTAGACAAGGCCATGGTCAAAGTGGAAGTTCTCTCCTCCCTTCAGAGAAAGGTACCTCCTTCTTTGATGACCTGTTCTTTCCACTGGGATCTCACTCGAGATCTTTCATTTAGTTTTTTTTGTTTGTTTGTTTGTTTGTTTTTGTTTGTTTTTTTTTTTTTTTCAGAGTGTCTTGGCTTTCCATGCCTGAAATACTCTCATGGGCTTTTCAGCCAGATCCGAATGCCTTAAGGGCTGATTCTGAGGCCAGAGTGCTGTTTAGGACATCTGCCACTCTATGGGTCTGCTGTGTATCTCACTTCCCATGTTGGATCATTCTCTCCCTTTTTGATTCTATCAGCTAGTATTTGCAGACACCATTCTTGTTTATGTGATCCCTTTGGTTCTTAGTCCTATCATTACGATCAATTGTGAACAGAAATTGATCACTGGGATTAGTGAGATGGCATTGGTACATGCCACCTCGACGGGATTGAATTGGAATCCCCCTGGTATGTTTCTAACTCTACCGTTTGAGGTAAGTCAGCTTGAGCATGTCCTGAATTGCACATCTCTTCCCTCTCTTATTCCCACTCTTATATTTAACAACGATCACTTTTCAGTTAAGTTTCAGCACTTAAGAAGAATTGTGTATTGATTACAGTATTCAACCAAAAGTATTAAGTAGAACAAACAAACAAAAATACTAAGAGGGATAACATATCAAGTTGCTCATCAACAGTCAGGGTGAGGGCTGATTAAGTCACCGTTTCTCATAGTGTTCATTTCACTTTAACAGGTTTCCTTTTTGGTGCTCAGTTAGTTGTCACCTATCAAGGAGAACAAGTGGTATTTGTCCCTTTGGGATTGGCTTATTTCACTCAGCATAATGTTTTCCAAATTCCTAATAGGGATCACTTTTCAGTTAAAATTTAAACACCTAAGAATAATTGTGTGTTAATTACAGCGTTCAACCAACGGTACTAGAACAAAAAAAATACTGAAATGGATAAAGTATTACATTGTACATCAACCGTCAGGACAAGAGTTGATCAAGTCACTGTTTCTTATAGTGTCCATTTCATTTCAACAAGTTTCCCCTTTGGTGCTCAGTTAATTGTCGCCGATCAGGGAGAACATATGATATTTGTCCCTTTGGGACTGGCTTAATTCGCTCAGCATGATGTTTTCCAAATTCCTCCATCTTGTTGCAAATGACCGGGTTTCGTTGTTTTTGACTGCTGTATAGTATTCTATAGAGTACATGTCCCATAATTTCTTTATCCAGTCTACCGTTGATGGGCATTTGGATTGGTTCCAGGTCTTAGCTATTGTGAATTGAGCTGCAATAAACATTAAGGTGCAGACCACTTTTGTGTTTGCCAATTTAATTTCCTTTGGGTAAATTCCAAGTAGTGGGATGGCTGTCTTGTATGGTAGGGTTATATTCAGGTTTCTGAGGAATCTCCAGACTGACTTCCATAGTGGCTTAACCAATTTGCATTCCCACCAACAGTGGGTTAGTGTCCCTTTTTCCCCACATCCTCGCCAGCATCTGTTGTTGGTAGATTTCTGTATGTGAGCCATTCTAACTGGGGTGAGGTGAAACCTCATTGTGGTTTTGATTTGCATTTCCCTGATTGCTAGTGATCTTGAACATTTTTTCATGTGTCTGTTGGCCATTTGGATTTCCTCTTTTGTAAAATGTCTGTTGAGGTCCTTGGCCCATCTCTTAAGTGGGTTGTTTGTTTTGATGTTGTGGAGTTTCTTGATTTCTTTGTAGATTCTGGTGATCAACCCTTTATCAGTTGCATAGTTTGCAAATAATTTTTCCCATTCTGTCGGTTGTCTCTTCACTTTCCTGACTGTTTCTTTTGCAGTACAGAAACTTCTCAATTTGATGCAATCCCAAATGTTAATTTTGGCTTTGACTGCCTGTGCTTCTGGGGTGTTTTCCAAGAAGTCATTGCTGGTACCTATATCTTGCAGGGTTTTTCCAATGCTCTCTAATAATTTGATGGTGTCAGGTCATAGATTTAAGTCTTTAATCCATGTTGAGTGGATTTTTTTGTAAGGTGAAATGTAGGGGTATTGCTTCATGATTCTGCATGTGGAAATCCAATTTTCCCAGCACCATTTATTGAATAGACTGTCCTTACTCCAGGGATTGGTTTTGGATCCTTGATCAAATATGAGTTGGCTGTAGATGTTTGAATTGATTTCTGGTGTTTCAATTCTGCTCCATTGGTCTATTCATCTGTTTCTGTACCAGTACCATGCTGTTTTGATTACAACTCATTCGGTCTCATTTTTGTTGTTTGTATGTGATATTAGGTAAGGGTCCAAGTACTTACATTTTCATGTGCATATCCAGTTGTCCCAGCACTATTTCTTATAAAGATTTCTTTCCTCATGGAAAGGCTTTGTTACCTTTGTTAAAAAATCAGTGTCACAGATGAATGGCCTTATACCCAAACACATATTTCTGTTCAATTGTTCTATGCAGCAATCCTTGTGTTAGTGTGGTTCTATCGTATTTACTATAGCTTTGTAGTATGTTTTGGAATCAGGAAATACTCCAACTTTGTTCTTTTTTAAGATACTTTTGGCTATCTTGTGCTGCTTATAATTCCATATACATTTGAAGATAAGCTATCCAACTTGTGTAAAATAGCCATTCCAATTCTCAGTGAGACTGCAACAAATGTATAGATGACTCTGGGGGTTACTGTTACCTTATGAGTATTGAATCTGGGGACAAACATTATGCTACAGTAGGTTAAGATGCTGGTATCTCATATTGGAGTATCATTTCAAGTCCTGGCTGCTCTGCTTCTGAAACAGCTCCCTCATAATGTGCCTGGAAAAGCAACAAATAGTGGCCCAAATTCTTGAATCCCTGCCACTCATGTGGGAGGCCCAAATGAAGTTCCTGGTTTCTGGCTTCAGCCTGGCCTACCCCCAGATGTAGTGGCCATCTGGGGAGTTAATCAGTGACTAGAAGAACTCTTTCTCTTTCTTTTTCTCCTTCTCTCTGACCCTCTGTCTTTCAAAACAAGATTTATTTATTTAATGTGAAAGGAAGAGTTACAGTGAGAAGAGATAGAGAGATGGATATTCTATCTGCTGCTTCACTTCCCAAATAGCCTCAACAACTAGGGTTGGTCCAGGCTGAAGCCAGGAGCCAGGAGCCAGGAGCTTCTTCTGAGTCTCCAACATGGGTGCAGGGGCCCAAGCACTTGGGCCATTCTCTGCTGCTTTCTGTGGTGCATTAGCAGGTACTAGATGGAAGTGGAGAAGTCAGGACTCAAACTGGCCCCTATATGGAGTGCTGGCACTGCTAGATGCATCTTAACTCAGTGCGCCACAGAGCCAGCCCTAAAATGAATATTTAAAAAATAAATAAAAAAGAATATTAAATCTTCCAAGTCTAGAACATGAGGTACATTTCTTTTCTTTGTATCCTTTTAAAATTTCAATCAGCAACATTTCACTGTTTTCATTCTTCAATGTTTTTACCCTCTTGTTTATATTTAGTCACAAGTTTTTTGTTAATTTGGATGCTATAATAAATATATTTATTTTCTTAGATTCCTTCTTGATTTGTCTATTACTGCCATGTGGAAGCATATTGATATTGTTTATATGTTGATCTTGTACTCTGAAATTTACTGAATTTATTTATTAGCTATAGTACTTCTTTTATGGATTTTTTTTAACAGGCAGAGTGGACAGTGAGAGAGAGAGAGACAGAGAGAAAGGTCTTCCTTAACCGTTGGTTCACCCTCCAATGGCCACTGCAGCTGGCGCACTGCGCTGATCCGAAGCCAGGAGCCAGGTGCTTCCTCCTGGTCTCCCATGGGGCGCAGGGCCCAAGCACTTGGGCCATCCTCCACTGCACTCCGGGGCCACAGCAGAGAGCTGGCCTGGAAGAGGGGCAACTGGGACAGAATCCGGTGCCCCGACTGGGACTAGAACCTGGGGTGCCGGCGCCCCAAGCAGAGGATTAGCGTATTGAGCCATGGCACCAACCTCTTTTATGGATTTTTAAGAGATTTTCTATTTATATGATCATATAAGTTTGAGAATAATGATAATTTCATTTCCTGCTTCCTGTTTGTGCTTAAATTTCTTGTTTAGTGTGGTTCTTTGTAGGACTGACCAGCTATAGTAAGAGTAAAGGTGTTTATGTGTCGGCACTGTGGTGTAGTGGGTAAAGCCACTGCCTGCAGTGCCAACATTCCATATGGGGGCCGGTTCGAGTCCCAGCTGCTCCACTTCCAATCCAGCTGTCTGTAGTGGCCTGGGAAAACAGTAGAAGATGGCCCAAGCCCTTGGGCCCCTGGACCTGCATGGGAGACCAGGAAGAAGCTCCTGGCCCCTGGCTTCAGATTGGTGCTGCTCTGGCCACTGCAGCCAATTGGGGAGTGAACCAGCGATTGGAAGAACTCTGTCTCTCTCTCTGCCTCTGCCTCTCCTTCTCTATGTGTGTAAACTCCGACTTTCAAATAAACAAATAAATCTTAAAAAAAAAGTAAAGGTGTTTTTCTATTATCTGTTCTTAGGATAGAGGTTTCAGTCTTTGACCTCTGAGTAAAGTAGTAGCTATGGTGTTTTTCAGAATGGCCTTTTTCACACAGAGCATTTTTCCCTCTATCTTAGTTTTTTGAGTGTTTTCACCTTGACAGGGTGGTAGGTATGTAGAATGGCTTTTCTATATCAATTGAGATGAACATGTGCCAGACTCCCTATCATGAATAGAATTCCATTTGAAACTGTGTGTTCATCCTGAGAACTTTATCAGTTTTCATAACCATTTGGGTTACTGTATCTTCTTGAGTAAACTGTAGCTGTTTTCTTACCAACCTGTGTATTTTCTCTCATGTTTAAACATGTGTAATGGATTTATATAAAATATTTTAATAACCATCATTCTCTTTGTATCTCTAACATTCTTATTCAATCAATTTTGTTTTCTCTATTTCCTCTTTTTGGACAATCCAGAGGCTGAAAATATGTTTTTCAATGCAGACACGGTTCTTGGGTAAATTAATAACTTCTATTACTTTTTGTGGTTTTAAAATCTGTGATTGTTTTTTAAATTCCTTTCCTGCATTTATATTTTTGTTAAATTTTTAATTTAGAATTAATGATAAGTGCACATGTTGTAATGATACTAATACAAAGAGATCTTGTGGCACTTTCATGTGGTTTTAACCAAAGTTAAAATTTCGCAATTAAAATGCTGTATTATAATCAGAATATTTTCATTAATAAAATCAAGATATACAAATACTTCTTGACTTGCAGTGCAATTGCATCCCAATAAGACCATCAAAATTTGAAAATATTTAAGTGGAAAATGAATTTAACCCACTGACTCTCTGAACATAGTAGCCTAGCAACACAGTACATTGCGAAGTATTGATTATTTTTCCCTTGTGATGGTGGGGCTGACTGGAATCTGTGACTACTGCCAGTGCCCAGCATCAAAAAATAGCATTGTGTCACAGCTTAGAAAAGATCAAAACTCAAAGTATAGTTTCTGAAGAATGCACATCTCTTTTGCATCATGGTAAAACAGAAAAATCCTAGCTTTGGGGCCATCTGTAGGGTGCGTCTATCCCTTTCTTAGTCATATTCACATCTCTTCAGCTGTCACCCCTACCTAGAAACTAATTTGTTCTACCTATATTAAAAAAATGACAATTTTTGGAGCCGGTGCTGAGGCATAGAGGGTAAAGCTGCCACCTGCAGTGCCAGCATCCAATGTGGGCACAGGTTTGAGTCTCGGCTGCTTTACTTCCTATCCAGCTCTCTGCTAATGGTCTGGGAAAGCAGCAGAAAGTGGCACAGTCCTTGGGCCCCTGCACTCGCATAGGAGACTCAGGAAAGCAGCTCCTAGCTCCTGGCTTCGGATCAGTGCAGCTCCGGCTGTTTTGGCCATCTGGAGAGTAAACCAGCAGATAGAAGACCTCTCTCTCTATCTCTACCTCTCTCTGTAACTTTGTCATTCAAATAAATACAAAATAAATCTTAAAAAAAAAAACCAGATTTATTATTTACTTGGAAGTCAGAATTACACACACAGAGAGAAGGAGAGGTAGAGAGAGGTCTTCCATCTACTGGTTCACTCTCCAGATTGCCAAAAGAGCCGGAACTGTGCCCATTCGAAGCCAGGAGTCAGGAGCTTCTTCCAGGTCTCCCACATGGGTACAGGGGCCCAAGGACTTGGGCCATCTTCTACTGCTTTCCCAGGCCATAACAGAGAGCTGCATCAGAAGAGGAGCAGCTGGGACTATAACCGGAACCAATATGGGATGCTAGCACTTCAGGCCAGGGCTTTAACCTGCTGCACCACAGCGCCAGCCCCAATAATAAATCTTTTTTAAAAATGTAATTTTGGTTCCAACACTGTGGTGGTAGTATGTAAAGCCACTGCCTGCAGTGCTGTCATTCCATATGAGGGCCAGCTTGAGTCCTGGCTACTCCTTGCTATTATGACTGGGAAGACAGCAGAAGATGGCCCAAGTCCTTGGGCCCCTGCACCCATGTGGGAGACCCGGAAGAAGCTTCAGTTCAGCATAGCTCCAGCTGTTGTGGTCGTTGGGGGAGTAAACCGGTGTATGGAAGACCTCACTCTCTACCTCTGCCACCCTGTAATTCTATCTTTCAAATAAATAAATAAATAAATATTTTATAAAAATGTTATTTCAAAACATTCGGACACTGACTCTTTTTGTTTTCTTTCGATCACTGTAGCTGTATATTTATCCAGGTGACTGTGTGTGTCGATAATCCATTCCTTTTTATTGTTGAGTTTCATATACAGATACACCACACTTGGGCTAAACATTTAGCTTTGAAGAACAGAACTGTTTCCGATTTTTGGTTATTGTGAGTAAAACTTCTACAAACATTTGTGTATAGGTTTTTATGTGAACATAAGTTTTCTTTGGTCTGGGATGGATGCCAGCTATGTAATTGTACAAGGAACTACCAAATTATTTTCCAGAGTCAGTGTACAATTTCACATTCCTACCAGCAATGTATGAGTGATTTAGCTTCTATAGATCCTCACAAATATTCAGTGCTGTCATTATTTTATTTATTTGTTTGCTATTTTTGGTGCTGAAACCCAGGATCAAACCATCATTGTTTTATTTTAGTAATTTTATAAGGTATGTAGTGATATCTGATGCTGAATTAATTTGCATACCTTTATTGGTTAACACAATGGAATACATTTTCATGTGTTTATTTGCTATTTTCATCTTTTCTTCATTTTTATTTATTTTTGGTGATTTTCTTATTTAGAATGCTTGCTTTTTCACTGCTAAGTTTTCAAAGTTCTTTATATATTCTAGATATTAATCCCTTGTAAGATATATAGTTTCCAAATATATTTTCTCCTCCATTAGCTTTTCTTTTTGGCTCTTAGGATATTAAGATGTTAAGATGCTGAAAAAAATTTTAGATTCTGATGAGACTTATTGTACTTTCGTTTTATGATTCAGGTTTTTGATAGCAGGTCAAAAAATGCTTTGCCTAGTCTGAAATCCTAAATATTTCTCTTATAATTTTATTATTTTTAAAGATTTATTTTATTTATTTGAAAGTCAGAGTTACACAGAGAGAGGAGAGGCAGAGAGAGAGAGAGAGAGAGAGAGAGAGAGAGAGAAGGAGGGAAAGAGAGGTCTTCCATCCGCTGATTCACTCCCCAATTGGCCACAAAGGCCGGAGCTGCCTGATCCAAAGCCAGGAGCCAGGAACATGTTCCGGGTGTCCCAGGCAGATGCAGGGGCCCAAGGACTTGGGCCATCTTCTACTGCTCTCCCAGGCCAAAGCAGAGAGCTGGATTGGAAGTGGAACAGTTGGGTCTTGAACCAGCGCCCATATGGGATACTGGCACTTCAAACCAGGGCATCACTCTGCTGCACCACAGTGCTGGCCCCTTTTCTATAATTTTAAAAAGCTTTCATAATTTTACATCTTATATTTAAATTTGTGATCCACACGGATCTTATTTTGTTTTGCTTTGTAAAATATGTGAAACTTAGATTGAGTTTAGTTTTGTTTTTCCAATAGGTATCCAATTCCTCTGACACTCTTTTTTAGAAAGTTCTTTCTTTAGCTTATTTCTATTTTTTATCTTTTTTTTAAGATTTATCTATTTATTTGAAAATCAGAGTTACGCAGAAAGAGGAGAGGCAGAGAGGGAGAGAGAGCGAGAGCGAGAGCGAGAGCGAGAGCGAGAGGTCTTCCATCCGATGGTTCACTCCCCAGGTGGCTGCAATGGCTGGAACTGTGCCAATTTGAAGCCAGCAGCCAGGTTCCAGGAGCTTCTTCTAGGTCTTCCACGTGGGTGCAGGGGCCCAAGGACTTGGACCATCTTCTACTGCTTTCCCAGTCCATAACAGAAAGCTGGATTTGCTGGCACTGTGGCTCACTAGGCTAATCCTCTGTCTGTGGCGCCAGCACACCAAGTTCTAGTCCCTCTTGGGGCGCCGGATTCTGTCCCGGTTGCTCCTCTTCTAGTCCAGCTCTCTTCCATGGCCTGGGAGTGCAGTGGAGGATGGCCCAAGTGTTTGGGCCCTGCACCCGCATGGGAGACCAGGAGAAGCACCTGGCTCCTGGCTTCAGATCGGCGCAGCGCGCAGGCCGTAGCGGCCATTTTGAGGGTGAACCAATGGAAGGAAGAACTTGAAAAAATTTTGAAAAATCAAACAAACAACAGAGAGCTGGGTCAGAAGAGGAACAGCCGGGACTAGAACCAGCACCCACATAGGATGCCTGCGCTTCAGGCCAGGGCATTAACCCCCTGCACCACAGCGCCAGCCCCAGATTTATTTATTTGAAAGGCAGAGTTAGAGTGCGAGGAAGAGTTCTTCCATTCACTGGTTCACTCCCCAAATGTCTATAGTGGCTGAGGCTGGGCCAGGCCGATGGCAGGAGCCAGGAGCTCCATTCTTGTCTGCCACCTGCTGACAGCAACCCTCTTCTGTTGCTTTCTCCATCACATTAGCAGGAAGCTAGACCAGAATCAGAGCAATCAGGACTCAAAGTGAATCCTTAGCTTGTTTTCACACTTCTGTCAAAAAGTGTATTTTTATCAATCTACTTTTACTATTTTTTCTTTTATTCAGCTGACTGTGTATCTATCCTTTTTCCAATATTACACAGTACTGATTATTTTGTCTTTTGAATTCGTTTTCTGCAGCTATTTTAAGACACTGCCACAAATGTGGGGTCTGAGACCAAAAGAATTTCCTCTCTCTCCCATTTCTGGAAACCAGAAATCCAAAGTCCATGTCTACGCTGAAATCAAGGTTTGGTGCTTCCTCTCCAGGCTCTCTAGAAGCCAGCCCTTGTCTCTTCCACCTTCTGGTGATAGTCAGGGTTTCTTTTCTTGCAGCTCTGTCAGTCTCATCTCTGTCTGCCTTCATATGACCTCCTCCTATTCTTTCGGCACAAACTCCTGCCTGTGTATAAACAATGAAACTTGTGATAATATCAACCACTCTGATAATCTGAGACAATCTCTTTGTCTCAAATTCCTTGCCTTCCTCACACTGGCAGATCCCTACTCCGCTTCCTGCTGATGAAAACAACATTGACAAGTTCTGAGGATTAGGCTGTCAATGTATGGGGGGGGAGCATTTTCTAATGTCTTTACATTCATTTGACCTCTGCCCTTCCTCCTTTTTCTTTTTTCTTTTTTGATTTATTTATTCATTTGAGAAGCAGAGTTACAGACAGAGAGAAGGAGAAACAGAGAGGACTTCCATCCACTGGTTCACTCCCCAAACAGCTGCAGGCCGGAGATGGGCCAAACCGAAGCCAGGAGCTAGGAGCTTCTTCTGGGTCTCCAATCTGGGTGCAGGAGCCCAAGCACTTGGGTCATCTTCCACTGCTTTCCCAGGCCAGTAGCAAAGAGCTGGATTGGAAGTGGAGCAGCCAGGACTCAAAGCAGTATCCATATGGGATGACAGCAATGGCAGGTGGAGGCTTAACCTACGGTGCCACAGCAACTGCCCCTGCCCTTCTGTTCTATAATACAATTATTCTGATTGTTTCCTCTACACCTTTGAGAACTATGTTAGAGAGTGTAGTAATTTCTGCACAAATCATCAAATGCAATTTATAGAACTCAAGAGAAATAAAATCTATTATATTCCCTTGTCAATCTGTAAGCTCTTTTTTGCTGATTTTTTTCAAGATTCTTCGTCACTTTCTTTCTGTTTGGAAACACATTACTTTAGAGTCATTATAGTAATAATTCTCTCATATTCCCTTAATCTTGAGAATTTTCATTCATTTCTTGAGGATATTGTCACTGAATATGAAATGTGTGGTTGGCAGTCTCTTTTTTTGTGTGTGAAGATTTGTTTATTTATCTGAAAGGCAGAGTGACAGAGAGAGAGGGAGAAACACACAGAGGAAGAAAGAGGACGACCAGGAGAATGAAGGATGAGGGTCTTGCATCTGCTGGTTCATTACTTAAATGTCCTCAAAAGCCAGGTTTGGGCCAGGCCAAAGCGAAGAGCAAGGGACTCCATCCTGGTCTCCCACATGGATATGAAGGGCCCAAATATTTTGCCCATCTCCTGTTGCCTTCCCAAGCACATTAGCAGGAAACAGGATCAGAATCTTAGAGTGGCTCTGCTTGAACTGGCTCTCTAACATGAGACACCCATGTTGCAAGAGACCTTTTAATGCACTATGTCACAAAACCAGACCCTTTTTGTTCATTAAAGGAAAAATATTGTGCTCCTTCAGTCTGGCCTCAATGGTGTGGTTTTTTTTTGTTTGTTTGTTTGTTTTTTTTTTTTTTTTTTTTTTTTTTTGACAGGCAGAGTGGACAGTGAGAGAGAGAGACAGAGAGAAAGGTCTTCCTTTGCCATTGGTTCACCCTCCAACGGCCGCCGCAGCCGGCGCACCGCACTGATCCGATGGCAGGAGCCAGGTACTTATCCTGGTCTCCCAAGGGGTGCAGGGCCCAAGTACTTGGGTCATCCTCCACTGTACTCCCTAGCCACAGCAGAGAGCTTGGCCTCAATGGTTTTTGATCAACAATCTTCTGCCATTTGAATTGCTTTTCCCTATAGGCAACAGGTGGTTCTCTGTCTCCTTTCCAATGTTTCTCTGAATCTTTTTTTTTTTTTTAATTTGTTTTTTTGAAGGAGTTACAAAGAGAGGTAGAGCCAGAGAGAGAGAAATCTTCTATCTTCTGGTTCACTCCCTAAATGGCCACAATGGCCAAAGCTGAGCCCATCTGAATCCAGGAGCCAGGAAGTTCTTCTAGGTCTCACACGTGGGTGCAGGGCCCAAGGACTTAAGCCATCTTCTGCTCCTTTCCCAGGCATATTAGCAGGGAACTGGATTGGAGTGGAGCAGCCAGGACTTGAACTGACACCCATATGGGATACCAGCACACTGGTTCAGGGCTTTGATCCACAGTGCCACAGAGCCTCCGCTCTCTAAATCTTTAGATTTCAAGAACTTGACTGTGGGGTTTCTGAAGATGGATTTCTTGGACCTTATCATGCCTCCGGTTTGTTGTGCTTCTTGTTTCCAAGTTTGTCTTCCCTGCTAATCTAGGAAAGTGTTAGCCATTATTTCCTTTAGTTTTTGTCTAGTCTGCTGTCTTTCTCACTTACTTCTGGGGCTCTGAAGACCAAAGTGCTTGGCTTTTTTTGCAATTTATTTTAAATGTTATTAACATAAACATAAAATATCCCATGTATTTCAGAGATAAAATTTAAAGAAGATAACAATACTTTCCTTCCTTCTCCCTCAGTGCCCTCTTTCCTTCCTTTTATTTTTTGACATTGATTTTTCAATAACATTCTTTCAATTTACTTTATAATCACAGACCTAATGTACCACTAACCATAACGTTCAACAAGTAGAAAGTAGAAAGATTACTGTTCCACAGGAGTACACATAAGGGCGAAAAACAATAATCATGGTACTTGACATTTTGTTTCCTTTTTTTCTGGTCAGTTTAGCCTTTGTTTTTTTTTTTTTTTTTTTTTTTTTTTTTTTTTTTTTTTTTTTTTTTGACAGGCAGAGAGGACAGTGAGAGAGAGAGACAGAGAGAAAGGTCTTCCTTTGCTGTTGGTTCACACTCCAATGGCTGCCGTGGCCAGTGCGCTGCGGCCGGCGCACCGCACTGATCTGATGGCAGGAGCCAGGTACTTATCCTGGTTTCCCCTTGGGGTGCAGGGCCCAAGCACTTGGGCCATCCTCCACTGCACTCCCTGGCCACAGCAGAGAGCTGGCCTGGAAGAGGGGCAACCGAGACAGAATTCGGCGCCCTGACCGGGACTAGAACCTGGTGTGCTGGTGCCGAAAGGCGGAGGATTAGCCTAGTGAGCTGTGGCGCCGGCTAGCCTTTGTATTTTAGGCTATATATTTTCCATATGTTATCTTCAAAGTCACTAAATTTTTCCTCTATTTTATTCAATTTTCTGTTGAATTGATCCATTTTAAAAAATTTTTGTTTATTAAATTTAAAATTTTAATCCTAGAATTTCCACTTAATTGTATTTATATCTCTATTTTCTTCCTGAAACATTCTATTCAACTTGCTGAAACTCTCCTTTTCATTTGTTTCAGCTGTATCGATAATTTCTCATTACATTACTTAAGCTTTATTTTATTTATTTGAAAGATAGAATTACAGAAGAGAGAGAGGGGGGAGGGAGGCGGGCAGGGAGGGTAGGGGGGAGAGAGAGAGAGAGCTACTTTCCATCCACCTGTTTGTTCTCCAAATGGCCACAATAGCTTGTCTGTGCCAGGCTGAAGCCAGGAGTCAAGAGCCTCCTCTGAGTCTCCCACATGGGTGCAAGAGCCCTAACACTTAGGTCACCTTCCGCTGCTTTCCTAGGCACATTAGCAGGGAGCTGGATAGGAAGTGGAGCAGCTGGTTCTGGAACCGGCACCCATATGGGATGCCAGCATCTCAGATGGCAGCTTTACCTGCTATGCCACAATGCTGGCCCTGCCTCATTAGATTTTTATAATAACAAAATATTATCAGGGACTGGCATTTGACCTCTTGGTTAAGACCCCAATTGAAATGTCTTTGTCTAATATTACAGTGACTGAGTTTAAGGTCCACCTCTGTCTCCTGACTCCAGCTTCCCTATAATGCAGACACTGGAGGTAGCAGGCAATGCCTCAAGTGATTGGGTTCCTGCCACCCATGTGGGAGACCTGGATTGAGTGCCCAGTACCAGGTTGGCCTCAGTCCAACCTTGACATGGCAGGCATTTGGGGAGTGAATTCCCACCCCACCCCTGGCCTCTGAAATAAAATAAATAAATAAAGCGTGTTATTGGATAAGCCAAATGTCATCACAGTGATGGCTTTCATATATTCTCTTCTTCAATTTGAGATCTTCCTGGTCCCCAGTGAATGTGTAATCTTTGATTGAAAACTGTCACTTTGGGGGATTATAGCATGAGACTCAGTCTTTGTATCTTGTGATTTGACAGGCCTCGTCCTCATCACTTCCAGGTGGGAAGTGGAAATTCAAGATTTGCAGTCAGCTTCCAGAACACCTGGTTGGGGGCTCCTTGCTGCTGCTGAATGGCTGTGGGAGTTAGACTTCTCTCTATGCCTCTACTCTGGCTCAGAAGGAAGTGGTCCCTGTTCCTGCTCATCACTTGACTTTCACTGACAAGGATGAGAGGTGGTCCAGTTGCTGCTGAGAGGTGGCATAAATTCCCACTCTGCACTAGGGGAGACTGTCACCTTGTGGTTCCTAGGTGGGGATGGACTTGTGGGGTCCCAGCCCTGCATCCACTGACTGTGCTGAGTGATGGTTCTCCACAAGGCCTCCTGCAGCACAGCCCTCAAGGAGTGGGAGGTGCCTTGTCACCATTCACCAGGAGGATCCAGCTCCCAATCTGGTTTCCACAGACAGTGGTGGGGAAGGTGCATCATGGCTTGGTAAGCGCAGGAATCTAGCTCCCCCACTCGACATCTTGTCGGTGCCTGTGTGTGTGTGTGTGCATGGGTGTGTGTCTACAGTACATGGCAGGGGCAGAGTGGTCTTTGTATAAAACTTTTCTTACCTGTCATCCTTTCTCTTTCTTTGGCTACAGAGAACAGGTTTTGGAAGTTCCCTTATGTTCGTTTGCCTGCACCATTGGCATTACCAGGTTACCAACTTCTCTGGTATTCAGTCTGGGATTATGGGACTGAAGACAAATAAAGAACCTCATTGTTGTTTTTCATGGGCTATAAGCTCCCTGCACAGCTGTCTTCATTTCTCCATGGGTTTTATATATAGTATCAAGGGTTTCTGCTGCACATCTATTCCTATAGAGAAAAGCTCAGCTACTCCTACTTCCCGGAAGTTGATGCTCTCTGATTTTCTTTTCATATTAACTATTTTTTTTAGAATTGTAAATTCCAGTTTATTTAATGGTGATGTTTTGCTTTCTAAAAATAGCCTAAAATTGGCCTCTTTCATAGCATATTAACTATTGACTGCTACAGTAAACTATTCTCAACTTTCTTGTAGTTTTCATCTAGAATACTCGAATAATTGTTCTGTATGTGTCACTCCCTGTCTTCGTGGAGGAACGACACAGGACCCTGCGCTGTTCTTTTGTCTGCTCGGCCTTCCCCGGGTTTGCTGCTGGTTCTTCCCGGGTTGGCTACAGACCCTTCCACCTCCGTGGAAGGGCGGCTCCCCCTGCCACTTTCCCCACTTCCGCGGGGGAGCGGCACACCGCCGGCCGGCTCTCTCGGGGGCTGCACAGGTGTTCCTTCAGATAGATGTTCCCCTTAGATGTTCCTGGTGCATGTTGTCTCTTTCCTCCTTTATAGTCCTCTTCCACCAATCCCAACTCTGCTACCCACACGCCGAGTATGCTGCTCTCCTCCAATCAGGAGCAGGTCCTGCTGTTTATTGGTTGAACTGGAGGCAGCTGTGTAGAAGCTGTTTCCTCCTCTCCCAGCACCATATTGTGGGAGAGCAGATGCATAGAATAAGTCTTAATTCCAGTAACAGTCTAGTCCGAGTTGCTCCCCACAGTATGTGCTGAAATTATGTTTTTGACTTCCTGTTTGTATAAAATTAAGGAGTCACTGTGCACTTACTCCTCATGTAGGATCTCTGTCCTTAATGTACTGTACATTGAGATTTAATGCTATAACTAGTACTCAAACAGTATTTTTCATTTTATGTTTCTATGTGGGAGCAAACTGTTGAAATCTTCACTTAATGTATGCTAAACTGATCTTCTGTATGTAAAGAGAATCGAAAATGAATCTTGATGTGAATGGAAGGGGAGAGGGAGTGGGAAAGGGGAGGGTTGCGGGTGGGAGGGACCTTATAGGGGGGAAGCCATTGTAATCCATAAGCTGTACTTTGGAAATTTATATTCATTAAATAAAAGTTAAAAAAAAGATTCTCCCCTTTTTCCAAATAGTAGGAAGTGTATACATTGATACTCCACCCATTAAATACACACTGATAATCCGTATGCCACTATGAGAAATAATGAATAAGACCCAGAAGTTCTAACTTGGAAGTTCTAATGTGATATCAATATATAAGCATATTGAGTTCTGTAATATTATTTTAAAAACAATGTCTAGAGAGGCTGGTGCTGTGGCATGGTAGGTTAATACTCTGCCTGCAGTGCCAGCATTCCATTTGGGCACTGGTTCCAGTCCTGGCTGCTCCATTTCCTATGCCACTGTGCCTGAAAAAGAGGTGAAAGGTGGCCCAAGTATTCAGGCCCCTGCATTCACATGGGAGACCTGGAAAAGGCTCCTGACCCCAGGCTTTGGCCTGGCCCAGCCCTGGCCTTTGTGGTATTTGGGGAGGGAGCCAGTGGATGGAAGATTCTCCTTTCTGTCTGTAACTCTGCATTTCAAATAAATAAATCTTTTAGAAAAACAATTTCTAGATATGTATCAAGCCAAGTTATTTTGCACTAAACCTGCTGCAAAGCAGTAAACACTCTAAAATATTTTAGAATTTTTTACTTGAAATATCAAAGTGTGAAAATTTTTCTAGATAATCTATTCAGAATCAAACGGAAACCTGGAATTTCAAGAGAGAAGTTCTAAAGTGTTTTCCCCTGAGTAATTTTTTTTAAAATTTATTTTATTTTATTTATTTTTTGACAGGCAAAGTGGACAGTGAGAGAGAGAGAGAGAGACAGAGAAAAAGGTCTTCCTTTGCCGTTGGTTCACCCTCCAATGGCTGCTGTGGCCGGCGCGCTGAGGCCGGCACACTGCGCTGATCCGAAGCCAGGAGCCAGGTACTTCTCCTGGTCTCCCATGGGGTGCAGGGCCCAAGCACTTGGGCCATCCTCCACTGCACTCCTGGGCCACAGCAGAGAGCTGGCCTGGAAGAGGAGCAACCAAGACAGAACCTGGCACCCCAACCAGGACTAGAACCCGGTGTGCCGGCGCCGCAGGTGGAGGATTAGCCTAGTGAGCCAAGGCGCTGGCCCCCTGAGTAATTTTTTTTAATATTGATTGATTGATTGATTGATTGATTTGGAAGACAGAGTATGGGGGTGGGAAGTAGGGAGGCAAGATAGAAATCTTCCATCCACTGATTCACTGCCTGAATGGCCCACAACACCCATGGTTGAGCTAAGCTGCAGCTTGGAACCTGGAACTCTGGTTCTTCCACACTGGTGACAGGGGCCCATGCACTTGGACCATCTTCTGCTCCTTTCCAGAGGCATTTGTAGGTTGCAGAATCAGAAGTGGTACAGTCAGGACTCAACTGGCACTCTGATGTGGGATGCCTGCTGGCAATTGCAGGCAGCTGTTTAGCTCACTGTGCCTCAATGCTGGTCTCCCTCAGAACACATTCACTGAGACAGAAATTTGAACTTGGTTTTTGAAGGACCCAGAGATTACAAGAATCAGAAGTCAAACACAGAAGTCAGTGAAGACCCTCTCATATTTGGCTAAACACACAAAGGGATTGTAAGATAAGGATAAAGATAAACCAGAGATAATCCTTTTTTCTTTCCACTACATCACTGGATTACAAGAAAATTTGTTGTAGCCCAGAGCTACACAGGAAAGAAACAGCCATCCCAGGTGCAGGGACTGAAAACTGGCCCTGTGAGAAGAGAAAAGGAAAGAGACCACACATGGCAACAACAACAACAACAAAAAAACACAAGATAAGAGACATGAATTTAGAAAAAAGCAGTATAAAAATTTCTCCAAGGCATAGGAAATTATACAGAATGACAAGGTAATTTTGAAGAACAACTATGTGAATTAACAGTAAAGCTACTACTCAAACAGTACTTTATACTTTGTGTGTTTGTGTGGGTGCAGTCTGTTGAAATCTCTACTTAGTATATACTATGTTGATTTTCTGTATATAAAGATAATTGAAAATGAATCGTGATGAAGAATGAGATGGTTGCAGGAAGGAAGGAGGTTATGGGGGGAAAAGCCACTATAATTCAAAAGTTGTACTTTGGAAATTTATATTTGTTAAATAAAGTTGAAAAAATAAAAATATTTAAAAAACTACAATTGAAAATTTTCAAAACTCAGTGGAAGGTTGAACAATGATAAGTTTTGCTCCAGAGAGAATCAGAGAAGACAAATCAGAAGAATTCCAGAATGCAGCAAAGAGAACACAAAGATACCTATATATAGGGAAACAGGGAAAATGATAACAGGATTAGAATGGGTGAGAGACAATATTTGAGGATACACAGGGGACAAGTTTCTATAAATAATTTTAAAAATTCACTATAGGTTCAATTAGCACAACATACACCATGTACCTATCAGAAGGAATATATAAAAAAATCATAATTGGGTTCATTTGGGAGAAAAATAAAAAGAAAAGCACATCAATACTGAGAAATCTAATAGAATCCAGAAATTAAAAAAATCACTTTCATGTAATTATGCCATGACATTGTTAATGAAAGCCAACAAACAGCGTGAAAGGATCGTTGCTGTATTTTGAAGAACTGACACCGTAGGATTTTACTTCTAGGCAAAATAATCCTCAAGACAAGCAACAAGTTAAAGACAATTTCCAACCAACAGAACTGGAGAGGTTAATCGAGGAACTTCATTAAATGAAATCCTCAAAGAAGCCTAATAGATAGAAGAAATGCAACCCCAGATGGAGGTCACATGGCAGACAAGTCAGGACTGATTCAGGAAAGGGGAAATTCTATGGCTACAGATTAACTTCTGTTGAGTGAATGAAACAGTACATCTAGTGCCATATGGGATTTTTAAATATAATTACATTAAAACATTGAAATATTTTGGAAAAACAACATGCATTCAGTGACAAAAGTGAGTGCCATGGTTCACTTGGCTAATCTTCCACCTGCAGCGCAGGCACCCCAGGTTCTAGTCCCAGCTGTGGCGCCAGATTCTGTCCCCATTGCTCCTCTTCCAGTCCAGCTCTCTGCTATGGCCCGGGAGTGCAATGGAGAATGGCCCAGGTCCTTGGGCCCTGCACCCGCATGGGAGACCGGGAGGAAGCACCTGGCTCCTGGCTTCGGATCAGCGCAGCGCGCTTGCTGTGGAGGCCATCTGGGGGGTGAACCAACAGAAGGAAGACCTTTTTCTCTGTCTCTCTCGCTGTCTAACTCTGCCTGTCAAAAAAAATAAATTAAATTAAATTATTACTCTTTGTGGAGGAAGTTGAAAGTATTGGCTAATTTAGACATGGATCATTTAAATATGTATTATTTTTTAAGTAAAAGAAACACTGCGTGTATGTACTGCATAATTTCCAAATTAGTGGAGACAAAAAAAATGCAGTGATAAAACATTCGACCTAAAAGAAGTCTACAAGGACAGCAAAAGGAAGCATAGTAGTGCTGAGATAAATAGAGAATGTTAGATTCCCCCCAAAATTTATCTGAAATGATCTCAAGTGCTATTTATGCAGTAAATAACAAATATTAGATTTTTGAGATACCAACTATGTTTTTTAAGACAGAAACATTTGAAGACAAACTAGATGTAAATTTTGAAAGAAGCACGTTGGAGAAAAACAAATTCTACAAATACTAACCATGAAAAGCCTACATAGCTTTATAAACTCAAACTAAATGGATTTGCAGGTGTAAGATTAACACTAGAGATAAAAATATCACCCTTTTATAGTTAAACACTCACTTAATATCTTAATCGAATTCATAAAAAAGCTGCAAGGAAAAATAAATTATGATAGTATAGGATATTTTATACTATCTTTCATTAAAGCAGAACAAGTAGATAAAACCCTAGGCAATATAGAACACAAATCAAAATTTCACCTAGTGTAGGTGGGTTAAATATTTCAAACTGAAGCCCTTAGGCTGGTCTTTCAGAGACATAATTGCTCATTGGCAAAGTTCCTTGTACATAATGTACAGTTGAAGTGCTAAGGTAATTAATTGATCCTAGTAAAGTTGTGAGGTGGAGTTCTAAATTGTTGCTCCCCCTCTTCGTGGAGGAACAACACAGGACCCTGCGCTGTTCTTTCGTCTGCTCGGCCCTCCCCGGGTTTGCTGCTGGTTCTTCCCAGGTTGGCTACCGTCCCTTCCACCTCCGTGGAAGGGCGGCTCCCCCTGCCACTTTCCCCACTTCCGTGGGGGAGCGGCACACCGCCGGCCGGCTCTCTCGGGGGCTGCACAGGTGTTCCTTCAGATAGATGTTCCCCTTAGATGTTCCTGGTGCATATTGTCTCTCTCCTCCTTTATAGTCCTCTTCCACCAATCCCAACTCGGCTGCCCACATGCCGAGTACGCTGCTCTCCTCCAATCAGGAGCAGGTCCTACAGTTTATTGGTTGAACTGGAGGCAGCTGTGTAGAAGCTGTTACTCCCTTCTCAGCGCCATATTGTGGGAGAGCAGATGCATAGAATAAGTCTTAATTCCAGTAACTCAGTCCAGTCCGGGTTGCTCCCCACATAAATCATTAGTTCAGCTCATCAAAGCTGTAAAAAGAAGACTTGAACCGCATCTCCTCATCACGTCAGAGAAGGGACTGGGTTCCTATATCCACGATTGCTGAAGAAGACCTGAGAGCCGGGGAAAGCTATGCCATACTGAAGTTCCAGTAAGATTTGGACCAAGGTCTTCCTTTACTGTTGGTTCACCCTCCAACAGCCGCCACCGCAGGCACGCTGTGGCCGGCGCACCATGCTGATCCGAAGCCAGGAGCCAGGTGCTTCCTCCTGGTCTCACATGCAGGTGCAGGGCCCAAGGACTTGGGCCATCATCCACTGCACTCCCGGGCCACAGCAGAGAGCTGGACTGGAAAAGGGGCAACCAGGACAGAATCTGGCACCCCAACCAGGACTAGAACCCAGTGTGCTGGCGCCGCAGGTGGAGGATAAGCCTATTGAGCTGCAGTGCTGGACCCAGACTTTCATTATTCACCAAGCATACAGCTTAAAATCTCCACAAATTTGGCACCTTAGTTAAGACAGTGTTTGGGATACCCACAACCTGTATTGGAGTGCCTGGATTCAAGTTCCAGTGTCACTCTGAATCCAGCTTCCTGTTAATGCCTGCCCTAGGAGGCAGAGATGATGGCTCAAGTGCTTGTGCCTGGCCATTCCTGTGGGACACCTGGATGGAATTCCCAGCTCCTGGCTTTGACCTGGTCCAACACTAGCTGTTGTGAGCATTTGGAGGGTAAACCAATGAATGGAAGATCTCTGTCTGCCTCTCTCCTCTCTTTGTCTCTCCTTCAAATAAATTAAAAAAAAAAAACCAATAAAAGCCATATAAAAATATTGCTTCCTTATTTTGGCATCCCTCACTTGGCTCTGCTGGATCCCTGTGAACTGCCCCCTGGTGAATCTGCATGTTTAACGACTTCCTATTTCTGTGAATTTCTAAATACACATTGTCCAGAAGACTTTGTTGTGGGTGCTATCCACCAATCTGCCCTTGTTTGTTCAGCATTATGTAATGACATATTTCAGGCATATGCTGCACATTGATGGTAATTAACTATTATACTGAATCAGGCAGCAAGTCTTAGAAAATGTCAAATAATCTAAATAGTAAAGAGCCTGCTGCCTAATCACAATTTAATTAACATAGAAATAGAAAAGCCCAAAATACAACTAGTAAGATTCATATAAATTCATATAAATATAAATATATTTATATATTTATATATTCATATAAATATAAATAAATATAAAATTCATATAAATATAAATTTTAAAACACATTCTATATAAATCAGGTGTTAAAGACAAATTTTGGAAATATCTTCAAGTGAATGATAAAAATATTATGAATGGAAATTGGTATAATATAGCTCAAAAGAGAGATACCATAAGAGATAAAAAGTTTTATTTGAAAAGCAGAGCTATGGAGAAGCAGAGGCAGAGAGAGAGAAAGACAGGTCTTCCATCCAGTTGGTTCACTCCCAAAATGGCCAAAATGGCAAGAGCTGGGTGGATCTGAAGCCAGGAGCCAGGAGCTTCTTCTAGGTCTCCCACATGGGTGCAGGGGCCCAAGCACTTGGACCATCTTCTACTGCTTTCCCAGGCCATAACAGAGAGCTGGATCGAAAGTGGAGCAGCCAGGTCTTGACAAGGCGCCTATATGGGATGCTGGCACTGTAGAGGATGTCTTTATGCCCTATGCCACAGTGCTGACCCCAGAAGCACAGCATTTCAATAAAGCAGCTAAGTGTCCACTTCTAGAAGTTACAAAAAGAACTGCACTAAATTAATAAACTCAGACTATGTATTAGGAATTACTGAAGTTAAAAGTATAAGCTAATTGCAAGGTGTCCGGCACATAACAAATCTTCCCAGGCAGATGAATCAATTAATTCACAGACATTTATTGGTATTCCTCTCCTGGGCGAGGTGCCCCGGTCCCAACAGAGCAACAGAGTGGGGGCCGGGGAAGTTGCGAGTCAGATTGGGAGGGCTCCTTTTATAGATTCAGGGCATGGGGGTTAAAGGTTGAGGCAGGTGTGATCCTCATTGGTTGACCTTTAGGCACCCACGGGGACCTTGACAAGGACAAGAAAATTCCCCGGAAGTACAGGTAGGAACTCTCCATTCCCGGAAGTATAGGCCTTCCCTCCTTGCGGATCCCAAAGCTACCACTAATATCTAAAAATAAGTGTGTAATGGAGTGGCTCAACATGCTAAAGGTTGAAATATTTAAAAGGAAATAATTCAATGTTGTTCAATAATGAAAACAGAAGGTATAAAAATATTTAATCCATTTACATTTAATGCAACTGTTGATAAGAAAACATCAACCTTTGTCACTACTTTGCTTTCTTTATCTCACATATATTTTTATTCCTCAATTCTTTTATTGCTTTTTGTGTTACACTCACACATCCTGTATCATTTTGATTTTTTCTAATTTTTATACATACACACATGTAATTTCAGTTGTTTTCTTAGTATGGGTTTCCTATCAGAGTTACTATTTTTTTAATGTATTTGACAGGTAGAGTTACAAACAGTGAGAGAGAGAGACAGAGAGAAAGGTCTTCCTTCTGTTGGTTCACTCCCCAAATGGTCACCATGGCCGGCGCTGCACCAATCCAAAGACAGGAGCCAGGCATTTCTTCCTGGTCTCCCATGTGAGTGCAGGGGCCCAAGCACTTGGTCCATCCTCCACTGCCCTCCCAAGCCACAGCAGAGAGCTGGACTGGAAGAGGAGTAACTGGGACTAGAACCGGCACCCATATGGGATGCTGGTGCCACAGGTGGAGGATTAACCAAGTGAGCCATGGCGCTGGCCCTTGGAGTTACAATTAATTTTTCTAATTTTATTGGCCATGTTTCCTTATTTCCTTGCATGACACCAATAATTTGCTGAAAACTGTTCTTTGCTAATATTATAATGAGAAAAATAGAGAAATAAGATTATCTTCCCTCATTAGTGTTAATTATTGCTTCTTATAATAGTTGTTTACTTAGTAACTGTTGTGAACAAGTTCAGTGCAGTCTGTATTCATCAGCATATGTGGCCAGTGAGGTCTTTAATATATCTGTAAATGATAAACTAATGAAATTGAGAGAGATTTACTTAAAGGCTTGAATGAAACAAAATAATTACAAAAATCTCCCAAGGGGACAACGTCACAACACAGTGGATTAAGCTTCTATATGGGATGGCCGTATCCCATATCAGAGTGCCTGGTTTGAGCCTCAACATCCACTTGTGATCCAGCTTCCTGTTAATGCAATTCAGGGAGGTAGCTGGTAATGAGGAAAGTAGTTGAGTCCCTACTAGCCATGTGAGAGATCTGGATGGAGTTCCAGACTCCTTGTCTGATCCATCCCCAGATAATTCAGGCATTTTAGAAAGGAATAAGCAGATGGATGTCATCACTTGGTCTGTCTGTCTCTCTTTTTGTTCCACCTTTCAAATAAATAAAAATCAATAAATAATCACAGTCTTTGCAAGTGAGTCTGTCAGGGGACAGCTGCAACACTCAGTCAGACAGATTACCTTCTTGACTTAAACTTTGTGATGAGCCTGGATTTCAAGCATAGGTGAGGGCTTGGGATATTCACAGGCATTTATGTTTAAGCACTCAACACTGAGTATGCATAGGTCTTCTAAATTCCTACTATTACTGAGGTTTGGAAAGCCCTTACTTTACAACCACCTCTTTCCCATTCTTCTGGTTTTTCTTTGTCTCAACTGTTTTCAAATATGCAACAGAAGCTAAAATTTTTGTCTTTAGATGCTTTATTTTTAAAAGTTTATTTAGTTATTTATTCAAAAGATAGAGTGACACAGAGATAGGTAAAGCCAGGAGAGAGACAGAGCTCTGCTGTTTCACTCCCAAACCAGGGCTGGGCCAGCCTGAAGCCAGTGGTCAAGAACTCCATCCGGGACTTCTACGAGTGTGGCAGGGTTTGAAGTACTCGAGCTATCATGAACCACATTCCCAGAGCGATTAGCAGGAAACTGGATCAGAAGCCAGCACTTTGATATCATATGTAGACTTCACAAGCGACAGCTTATACCACATGTCAAACACAACTCCTGCCCCTAGATGTGTTTAACAAACATATTACGCATAGTTGCCTCAGCTCTGGGTACGTTTTTAGTTAGGCAAAAGGAAGGCAAATTTTTTGAGTGTGCCCTTCAATGATACTAGACAGATCAAAATCATCACAATTATTTTAAATTTTTTTTTAACTTTTTATTTTTGACAGGCAGGGTGGACAGTGAGAGAGAGAGACAGAGAGAAAGGTCTTCCTTTGCCGTTGGTTCACCTTCGTTCACCTTCCAATGGCCACCGCGGCCGGCGTGCTGTGGCCGGCGCACCATACTGATCCGATGGCAGGAGCCAAGTGCTTCTCCTGGTCTCCCATGGGGTGCAGGGCCCAAGCACTTGGGCCATCCTCCACTGCACTCCCGGGCCGCAGCAGAGAGCTGACCTGGAAGAGGGGCAACCAGGACAGAATCTGGCGCGCCGACCAGGACTAGAACCTGGTGTGCCGGCGCTGCAAGGCAAAGGATTAGCCTATTGAGCCACGGCGCCGGCCATCATCACAATTCTTTGAGAACAAAGTTCATCTGCTTCCTACAGCATTAGCAGTGTATGCTATGGGCTGTTGTTTTCAAGGCTACAGACAAAATAGAAAAAGGGCCATCCTTGCACCATGCAGACAGGGAGGACTAAGCTGACACACAGATTGCTTCTTGAGTTCAGTTACTTTTTCCTTGGCCAGTAGCCTGAAGCCTGGTGTGGAATATTCTTGATTCGTATCTAGGCTTCTGATAAAGTGGATTGTGACAACATTACCATTTTATTTAGTCTGTTTGTGGTACCATAAGCATTTGGGGTCTGTTATGCTGTCATTTTTTTCTGATGTCACTGAATTGTTTTCAAGTCAACAATTTTTTAGATATCAAAAACATTAATAAAATATCAAGTCACTGTGGGGTCATTTAAAAATTATGCTTCTGAAATTATGAATACATTTAATATAGTTTGCAACACTATCAACATGAAAAATCATATATGATACAGATTCTAAAACGCTATTGATAAAATCATTACCTATTCATTATAAATGCTTTTAAGAGTAAATAAGGGCCAGCGCCGCGGCTCACTAGGCTAATCCTCCGCCTTGCGGCGCCGGCACACCGGTTCTAGTCCCCATCAGGGCGCTGGATTCTGTCCCGGTTGCCCCTCTTCCAGGCCAGCTCTCTGATGTGGCCAGGGAGTGCAGTGGAGGATGGCCCAAGTGCTTGGGCCCTGCACCCCATGGGAGACCAGGATAAGTACCTGGTTCCTGCCATCGGATCAGCGCGGTGTGCCGGCCGCAGCGCGCCGGCCGCGGCGGCCATTGGAGGGTGAATCAACGGCAAAGGAAAACCTTTCTCTCTGTCTCTCTCTCTCTCACTGTCCACTCTGCCTGTCAAAAAATAAATAAATAAATAAATAAAAACAAAACAAAACAAAGAGTAAATAAGGAGATATATTCCTACACACATACACACATACACTTCAACTAGAATCAAGGAAGTAAAAATGACATTAAATGATCTCTCTATCAGTAACCTGCAAAACCTGTCACTACAACTACCATTTTATAGCTTTTGATAAGCACAGTAGGTTAAGACAACAAAAAAAATTTATAAACATCACAAAAAATAAAGTAAAACTTGTATTTATTCTCAGACTATTTCATTGTTCATAGAAAGCCCAAATAATCTGTATATTAAGTATAAAAATTGATAACAGATTCTCAGGTGTGCTAAATAAAAGTCAATATAAAAATCCATTTTATTTCCACAAAGATGTTAAAAAATAAAAATCTAAAATATGTCATCTACAAGACCGGTTCATAAGCAATCAAGATGAGCATTCAGGGGCTGGCATTCTAGTGCAGAGTTTTAAGCCTCCATTTATGATTCTGACATTCCATATTGGTGAACCAAATCAAGTCCCACTGTTCTGCTTCCGATCTAGCTCTCAGTTAATGCACCTGGGAAGGCAGTGGATGATGGCTCAAGTGCTTGGCAACCCTGCCACCAACACAGGAAAACTGGATGGAGTTCCTGGCTCCTAATGTAGGAGTGAACCAGTGCATTAAAGATATCTTTGTTTTTCCCTCTTCCTGTCACTTTGCCTTTCAAAGAAAGAGAGAGAGAGAGAGAGAGAGAGAGAGAGAAAGTCTTTCCAAAAGTCATGTGATCTTGTTTTGAAACTATGCAGTTAACTGAAATAAAATTAAATGAATGAAACTTTATTAAGGCGACATAGATATCCCAAAGTACATGAAGAATTTTACAAATTCATAGGTTATAAGGACTTGACATAGTGATTATTAGTTCTCCCCATAGTCATTGATGGATCCAGTGCATTACCAATAACTTGACAAGGCAGATTTATATCAAAGTACAAAGGGATACAAATAGCATGCACAGACACACATGGAAAGTGGAATAAAAATTATATATTTTTAATTTTAACTTTTATTTAATAAATATAAATTTCAAAAATACAGCTTTTGGATTACAGTGTTCCCCCCCATAACTTCCCTCCCACCCACAATCCTCCCATCTCCCGCTCCCTCTCCCATAAAAATTATATTAAACCTGTAATATTAAAGATAGTTTAGCATAAATGCAGAGAATAAAAAATTACTGATGATGCAGAGACAAGAAATCTCCATGAAGTCACACATCAATGAAAAATTTGTCAATGAGGAATGTGGAATTTTTGGTCAAGAGAGAAAGAATGGAGAAGCTTTTCAGTAAATATTGTAAAGAAATTGGGCTGTGCACGTGTAAAAATGAAACTGTCTCCAAATTTCATGCAAATATATGAAACCCAAACCAAGTAAGTTAAAGGGTTATAGTTACAAAAAGTGATGCTGTGGTGTAGCAGGTTAAGTTGCCACTTGTGATGCCAACATCTCATATTCCAGAGTGCTGGTTCAAGTTCTGGCTACTCTACTTCCAATCCAGCTTCTGGTTCATGCATACCCTGGAAGGCAGCAAATGATGGCTCAAGTGCTTGGGTCCATGTGGGAGACCTGGATATATTTCCTGGCTCCTGGATTAAGCCTCACCCCTACCTGTCTATTGTGGACATTTGAGGAGTGAGCCAGTAAATGAAAGATCTCTCCCATTTTGTCATGCTGTTTTTCAAAGAAAGAGAGAGAGAGAGAGAGAGAGAGAGAGAGAGAGAGAAAGGAAGGATGGAAGGAAAGAAGGAAGGAAGAAAGGAAAAATTTATTTTTGAAAGAGAAACTCTAACATTTTGGGAAGAGGATTTAGAATATCATCATCACTGACACATATGTAAACATTTCCTTAAAATGAAATTTATCAGTGAATAAAAGGAAATGATTATAAATTTAGCCATATAAAAAGTAAAATAAAAAATTTCCATTGATAATTCCTAACATACTGAGTGGAACAACAATCAATATTTTCTGAGTAGTCGTACATACACAAATATTAATAACAGACTAGAAAAGCAGAGAAAGGGAGAGAGAGGGAGAAAGAGACAGAGACAGAGAGAGAGAGGGAGGGAGGGAGGGAGGGAGGGAGGGATATCTCTTTCACCTGCTGTTTCACCAATCAAATGCACACAAGAGGTAGGACGGGGCCAGACCAATATCAGAATAGTACTCAAACCAGGTCTCCAACATGGGTGTTCAGGACCCAAGCACTTGAGCCGTCACCTGCTACATCCCAGGATGCACATTAACAGGAAGATAAATCATAAGCACAGTAACGAGTTGAGCCAGGCACTCTGATGGGAGATGTAGTTGTCCCGACTACTGCATCAAATGCCTACTCCCTCATACAAGTCAAATTTTGAAGAGACTGAATTTTATTTTAGAGATTATTTTTCCTAAATAAATACTTGAATACGAATATTTCTCAACAAGAAAACCAATTGCATATTTAAAAAATCTGGAAAATGGCATAAATTATCTCAGAATTCAGAATAACAGCATGTTCATATGAACAGTGTGTCTCAGGAATCCCGCACTATTCATCTACATGTGTTTGCTTATATTCTTTCATACCTTCTTCATAGGAAACTGATCCTGAAGTATTTTCTGTAGATTAAAAAGGTAATTCTATGTTTTCTCCCATATTATCGATAACAAGTATTTTAGTGGATAATTTGCAAGAGTTTGTCATTGATTCTATGTAAAACTTTAACATTTCTGTCCAAATTTGGATGCCTGTGTTGGGTTCCTTTTATAAATTAGCTCTGAGGCATTTCAAATGCACTTGTTGAATAACTAATATTTATTCTCCATCTGCTTCTTTCTTAAAATATTTATTTATATATTTTTAAAATTTTATTTAAGGTATACAAATTCCCTGTGTTTCATGTATAAAGATTTAGGAACATAGTGATACTCCCTACCCTTCTCTCCTTTCCTACCCACACTCCCACCCTTCCTCTCCCTTCCTCTCAGTGTTATTGGGAATCTAAACTAGTAGAGTCATTGTAGAAGACAACATGGAGATTCGTCAGGTATCTGAAAACAGATCTAGCATTTGACTCACCAATCCCACTCCTGAAATTTACCCAAGGGAAATGAAATCAGCATGTGAAAGAGTTATCTGGGTCCCCCTGTATATTCTATCAGATTCTTACTGATACCTTCATGATACTATATTATGATACTTATAATCCTAACTTTATACCTCAAGTTAGAAAGATACTAAACTGTCTTCAGTGTTTATGCTCAATTTGTTTTCTCTCCTAATTTTTAATTGAAGAAACCAAGATCTGTTTTTAAATTCTGATAAAGTTCATCTTTTTGGGATGGGCTTTATGATGCAACTTGAGATACCCAGATTCCTTATCATATGCCTGGTTTGTACCCTAGATGCTCTGCTCCTATCCTGCTTTCTTGGGAGACATCAGGTGATGGCTCAAGTTCTTGAGCCACTATCTGCCACCTCTGAGGGAGACCCAGATGGAGTCATTGACTCATGACTTTGGAACGGCCCAGTCCTAGCTATTGGAGGAATTGAGGGAGAAAACCAGTGGATGAAAGATCTCTCTTCTCTCTCTCTCTTATATCACCTTTCTTTGTCATCTGACTTTTTGACTTTTATTGTTATTTATTATCACACTGATGCATTACTGCTTTATAAAAGATTATTTAAATAAATGAAAGATGTGGATGGAAACTTTGTTGTAAGGAAAATACAAAGGAGTGTGTAGACAGAGGTAAGAGCAGGCTACCCTGCCTGGAATCCCTGTCTCTCCAGTTCCTATCTGTTAGTCTCAAAGCAGGTATTTAAAAGCTATGGTTCTTAAACTCTTGAGTAAACTGGGGTTACAACAGTACTTACCTTACAGGGCTAAGAGTGTTCATGTAGCACAGTATTCATTACTGAGTGAGGGCTCAAGTAGCTATGTATTAGCATTTAAAATTTTTTAAAGTTATTTTTGACATAACATACTTTATTTTTTAAATGTTTATTTATTTTATTTGAAAGTCAGAGTTACACACAGAGAGAAGAGGCGGGGTGGGGGAGGGTAGAGGTCTTCCATCCACTGGTTCGCTCCCCAAATGACCACAATGGCCAGAACTAAGCTAATCCAAAGCCAGGAGCTTCTTCCAGGTCTCCCACACGGGTGCAGGGGTCCAAAGACTTGGGTCATCTTTTACTGCTTTCCCAAGCCACAGCAGAGAGCTGGATTGGAAGTGGAGCAGCCAGGACTCAAAATGGCACCTATATGGGATGCCGGCACTGCAGGTGGCGGATTTACCTGCTATGCCACAGCAACAGCCTAGACATATTTTAAATTTACATTATAATTGAAGATTATTGGCTCCCTTAAGAAAGAATTCAGAAAATAGATTATAATACATAAAAAAAAGGCAATGGCTAAACACAATAATCAAAAGAGAAAATGTTCAGCTTCACTCATATTAGCCACAAAAATACAAAATTGCCACAAAAATCACCAAACCATAATAACATACGATTCCTATCAATTTGACAAATACTTAAAATAAAGTTTGACAAAACACAGTATTTGCAGCAAAACTGATATGTTCAGGAATTTATTTTTCTTTTTCTCTTTCTTTCTTTCTTTCTTTCTTTCTTTCTTTCTTTTTTTTTTTTTAGTTTTTAATTTTAACTCCCACATATAAGGGAGAACATGTGATATTTGTCTTACTGTGCCTGGCTTATTCATTTCACCTGTCCTCTGATTCCAACTACTTTGCCACAAGAGATAGAATTTCATTCTATTTTACAGCTGAAGAATATTCCATTTGCATATATGTACCACAGTTTCTTTATCCATGCATCTGATGATGGGCTTCCTGGTTCATCCCATATTCTGGCTATTGAGGAAATGATTTCATGTCTTTTGTGTATATACTGAATAGTGGCATTGCTGGATTTACAGGACAATTCTATCTATAATTCTGAAGAAATCTCCATAATGTTTTCCACAATGGATCACTAATTTGCATTCCTATGAAAACTATTTAAGAGTTCCCCTTTATTCACATCCTCATTAGCACATGGTGGTCTCTGTCTTTTGGATAATAGTCATTTGGTGGTAGTCATTTGAGATGGTATCTCACTGTGGTTTTGTTTTGCATTTCTCTTATGGCTAGTGATGAGCATTTTTTCATGTATTTGTTGGCCATTTTTTTTAAGATTTATTTTATTTATTTGAAAGACAGAGTTACAGAGAGAGGAGAGGCAAAGACAGAGAGAAGTCTTCTATCCACTGGTTCACTCCCCAGATGCCGCAATG